>NC_045480.1:24307493-24359993 GCF_009650955.1 Corvus moneduloides | reverse complement strand
CCCTGCTGAAGGGTAGAGGAAAGTTTAGAAGCTGCGCGCAGGAATCGGGAGAGATGGAAAGGGACAGATGAATAAACAGATAGCTAGATACAGACGGGGCGAGGATGCTCCTATGTCAGTCTTTTGTTTGGGAGTGAGTGATCCTCATTGTCTGTCGACGTGGAGAAGAGAGGAAATTAATTGCAACCAATTAATAATTAATCCCGCTTAAACAGCTTTATTATCACCCACGAACGAGAGGGAATTGGTCTGATAACCCCCCGAAGACCGAATGTCAAGTTTAACCAAATAGTTATTGCTTTATCAAACAGAGTCTGCAAATAAATTAATCAAAAGCAAATATGTTCTTTGTGCGGCTCGTTTGCCGGTAATGGATGGATATGAAGATTTGCCGATATTATTGTCTGTCATTCAATCTAACAAAGTGAACATTTATTGCATATATATTAAAAATTATCCCTTAATCGAGTGGGGCTGGGGCTGCAGTTATTGGAGTCTTCCCAGAGGTGAAGTCCCCTTGGATAGGAGAAGGGAGGGCTGCTCTTCGCCTCCCGTGCGATTCCCTTCGGAACAAGTTTCAAAATTGCTTTAATCCACCGCTAAATTGAGCTGTTTTACTAACTGTCCACGATATCATAAACAGTTTGAGGAGCTAATGGACGAGATGTTATAAAAATAGTGGACGTAAAGCACAGAAGAGGCGATATATTCGCCCGGGAGTGATGGCCGGAGACCCAGCCACGGCAGACAAGCCCTCTTTGTCTCCCCCTGGCTTACATCATTTTCTAATTAGGCATAAAATTGTCTTCATACACTGGTATCGCTGGCTTCATAAACATAACCATTATGGTTCATAAAGACCCCATTGTGGGGAGCCCCTCTTAAAATAGAAAAGGATCTGGAGAGGCCCAAAGAAAAAAACATCCCCTTTGTTTTCTCTTTTGAGAAGACGGATGGGCAATGTCACGCAGAAGATTACTTTAGACTATTAAATTGTCAGAAAGGAAGAATTTCCCTATTAATAAAGGGAGTATAGGGTAGTGATGGAGCTGGATGCTGGAGGCTGGCGAGGCGCGGTACCCGGCGCGGGATGCGCGGGGATGGCGGGACGCCGCGCGGGAACGGCGCGGCACGGTCCGTGGGAGCCGTGGCATTCCCCCCGTGGCATTTCCGGGAGCGGGGCCGGCCGTGGCCTGGTGCCACGCACCCGCGGACCAGGGGGCAGCCCCGGCCTCGGCGCCGGGATAACTGGATGGAGATGGATGGAGCCGCCTATCGCCCCCGACGCGGTGTCAGGCCCCGGACAATTACTGTCTCCAGAGGGATGGACAGACTGACTGACACTGACCTCTGCCCACGAGCCCACTGGCGGCCCCGAGGAGCTTATGTGCAATTTGCTGGATTTCGTTTACAATAACCCGACTTGACATAAATAACTCTCCATGCTGTGTCTACGCCCGCCTGACCTCCTGAACTAGCGCGGAAACACTGCCGTATTGATCAGGGGCGCGGGGGTTTTTTGCTTCTTTTTTTTCTTTTCTGTTTGGTCCGCGAAAACCCGCTCACCCCGCCCCGCGGTCCGTGCGCTCCCCCGAGGCGGACAGGCCCGGGCTCCGCGCGGGGGCGGCAGCGGGGCCCGGCCGGTTCTCCGCGCGGTGCTGAACCGAGCCCTCCCGAACCAGGACAGTGGTCCTATTTCCTCGGACCCTACTTTAACTTGAGGACGCTTTCCTAACAAAAAACGCAGGAGTTAAATTTCATGTCGCGACAGCTATTGGCGAGCCCTGACGCCCGGTGAGGGTCGGCGGGGAAGCCCCGGTAGGGCATCGGCTCCCCGAAAGCCTCCGCTCCCGCTCCTTTCCCTCTCTCCCGTCCTTCCCCGCACCAGTTCAGAGGCAGACCTTTGTTTCAGCCCCCGCTGGAAGCTCCGCGGGGCGTGTGGAGAGGGATGGAGGAAAAAGAGATAATAAGGAACGAAAGTGAAGGGAGAGAGAGGGACTCTGCGGCAGAAGCCTTGCGGAGCGGGGCTGGTGTTATCCATTTAATGTGACATATGGAAATCTCCCGGTGGGGCCACAATTAAAGGAGCCGGCCCTGCGTCCTTTATTCCGCGCTAACTTTTGTGTTAAATGTTAACAGCCTGGCGCTATCCATTCTGGCTCTATCACCAAGTGAATGTTGACTCCAAGGCTGCCTTCCTTTCTGCCTATTCTGGGGCTGCCTCCCGTGCAGATTTATGTATTTTTGATATTAAATTCTTTCTAACATTACGCCTGCTCTCCTGTTGACTTTCATTGACCCTTGCCCTTGTCCCCATACTTTTCCATATTTAATACATGAACATTTTTGCCAGTGCCCTCCCCTCTTTGTTACCTCCCGGTTGACTGCCGTCCCTAATGGCATGTGCTGTTTGCTCTGTTGTTGAACTTGGTAGGGTCACATAGTCTTGTGCTGTGATATCCTCTGCATTTCCAGCCCTGCCATTCTAGGGAGGTGCCTTGTGGAACAAGCCTTTTTTCCCCTGGCTACCGGCTTCCTAATGACTTAAGCAAACACCTTCGCTAATGATCCCCCAGGCTCCCTAATCCCCTCGGGGTTTTGTTTAGCTGAACTCCTAGTGCTCCGCCTGTCCCACTGGTAGCTTGGCCTCTCTGACCTGAGACATCGCAGCTCTTCTCCTTGGAGCGGGCTGCCTTGTCCAGCTCCGCCTGGGCCAAAGGCCAGGATCATGGGAGCATTGGATGCCACCAGCTGCTTGAGGTGACACCGAATTACAAAGAAGAACCGCCAAAGGAAACTTCGGCTCACACAGGCAAATGAATGTGTTCATTTATCTCCTCTGACTCCGCGGTTCGCGGCGTGCCTCGGCCCTACGGCTTGGCTGGGGGAGCGGCTAAGCGTCCTTCCCAAGAAAGATTGGCTCACTTCTCCTAGGCCGGTCTGTTCAGTATCATTATGTGACCAGTTTTCAGAATTGAAGTTGCCTGGTGTTTTGATTCTTCCCTGCCTGTGCATTTGTGCCCTGGAGGTCCCTTCAAAATGGATGCTAATTGTTGGGGCTGCACACTGCTGCCTGCTAAAATGCCCCAGAGCTCCCAGGCCCTGCTCCTCAATGGCTTAATTGACAAGGACTTGTCTGTATTTAGGAGCAGCTGGTCCAAAGCATTGGCACATCAGTGCAATCTTAACACAGCATCCCTAGCCTGGAGGAGTATGAGGGTAAACGTGGTTAAAATGAAGGAAGATTTATAGTCGGCCCCCGTGGGTAATGCGACAGAAGACAGCTACCAAGATTTTCCCTAGTAGGGGTTTCATTCATCAGCTTCCCAGCCTTGGTAACGTGTCTAGGAGCCACGTTCCAGCTATTATTAATAATAGGAGGTGGCCATTTAGCACAATTAGGCAGGTGACAGTGTTCCACAATAATGCATAGCCCCAAACGAGACGGGGAGTCGCTAGCAAACAGATCCGTGGCCGAGCAGTGCCGGGGCTTTGCGCCACAGCCAATGTCCCCGGTGGATCTGGGCTGGTCCAGAGGGCAGCGAGCGCTCACCCACCTGCGAGGGCCCCAGCTCTCAGCTCCATGTGTTGCCAGTTAAATCCTGGCAGGCAGCGCTTTAGCTTCCTTCTACAAGGAAGGCAGGGAAAGAGCACCTTCCGTAGAACTGCTCCCTCTAAACCTTGAGTTAAACCCTCCGAAGTCCCACACCGGGTATAAAAATAATCTTTCATCACGTCTCCGAATTTTAAATTAAGGCTCTCTTTAATTTCGGATGCACAGATGAAACATATATATTTTTTCTCCTCTCTCTTTAAACATTTCTCGTGAGCTTCCTGTTTACAAGATTTAAACTTAGATTATTTCTAAACGGGAATGGCTGGGCTTATTTTCTGCTCAGAGTTATTCAGCGTTTTACAAAGAAGGTTTATGGAGCCGCTTAAAACTAAGGGGGTTTTTGTTGTTGTTGTTTTGCAATGTGTGGGAAATACTTTTATGTTCACACAGTTCACCCCATGAATAGGGATAATAGGTTCGGGATCCTCATTGAAATTTGAAGTTTTTAAACAGAAATTCCCTAACTTTTGCTCGTTTTCTCAACTTTTTTCGTAGGAACAATGCCAACATTGAAGCCCTCGGTTGGAGTCTGCACAGTTGGAGATCTTTGGTGCCATTTTAGACATCTTTGGATTTCATCAATCAAACTGACTACAATTTTCCATAAAAACCCTGAATTTGGGTCAGAAAGTGGGCAAAGCAGATAAAGATCGTTCGAGCTGTCTTATAAGATGATAAATAGATATCCTTTCAGTCCAACAATGCAAGAAGTGCAGTTTTGTAATTCACTTCCATTGGTTTTGAATGCAGTGAGTCGAAACAATTTATACATGTTTTCCCATGGTTAGAAGATGTCTTTACATACTTGTCAATAGTAGCTTGACCTTTTCCCCACTGAGCTACGAAGAGGTGCTTTTTTTTTCTCCTTTTTCCAGAAACAGAAAAGGGTGTTTTGGGGTTGGCTCCCCTCCCTCGCCCCCCCTTTTCCTTCCTCTACTTCTTTAGAAACGGAATCAATAAGATATTTCATCTTATCCTGAGGTTTATGCAGATGGTAGGTGATTCACTGCAGTTCACCACGCTGCAGAGGAAGTATTTTGCTCTGTGCTGCCATGAGTGAGTGGCCCGAGTGAGGTTTTAGCCAGACCTGTTGGATGTCCTCACTGTGTTCTTGAACCCTAATGGGTGAGAAGCCCTAAAACTCTCGGGCGGAGACCTCGGTGGATTCTGCCAAACTGCCTCAGCAGGTAGAGCCTTGCTGTGGGGCCGAGGGGAGGATTTCTGCCTCCTGGGTTTCTGTCGGCTCTCTAACTGTCCCGAGAGGAATGTCTTGTGGGGTGAAGTCCAGCTCCTTAGATGCTACACGCATCCGAGCAGGGTTAGAACGGGCACCTCAGGTCATGTGGGCGGCCCGCGGAGGTGTGGAAACACCTTTCGCATCAGCAGCACGGGGCATCGGTCTGGGCGTGTTTCAGAAAGTGAGGTGGGAGCACTGACCTGGGTCTGCAGGATAGGGAAACTGAGGCACGAAGCTGCTTTCCCACGGCTGGGACGAGGGGTGGCTCGGCACTTGCCGACCCCTGCCGGTCGCTACGAAGCAAACTGAAGGACTCTTCTGGGAAGAGGGCAGGAGAGAAGGATATATATTTAGAAGACTAGAACTCCTCCACTGAACCAGGGGGACTTGCCCCCGGGGGGAAGCCCACCAGGTCCCCACACTCTGCAGGCACCCAGCCCGCCCTATCCAGGGGACAACCTGCCGCTAGCTGGTCTCCCTCCCGCGCAGAGGGAAGTGGTGGAAGGACTAGGACCGGAGATAAGGCTTTTGTTTTTCCTCTCCTCTCCTTGAACACGACAGTCCTGCTAAGTGCTGAACAGTACTCGCTAATGGATAATGACCTGCGGTGTGCAGCTGCCTCCTGCTCCATAGATAAAGGCTGCTTTTACTATTAATTGCATTTGTAACATGAGCGCAGTAGGTTCACAATCAAAACGATCCAGAAACGGCAGCACCCACGTTGCGACGGCCACAGCCGCCTTCACGAAGCATCCGGACCCTTCTGCAGAGCGCAGACGGGGTCCACGGCCTCTCGCTCTCCCCTGGGGGGAAAGCAGTCGTGGGGGAGGAGGTGGTTCAGCTGCCCAAGAGCATTTCCACCTCTGCAAAGGAGCACGTGGAAAGGAGGCGAGAAAGGGTTAAAGCAGCTCGTGGGCACTGGTGGCTTCCCACGGCCCGTGGGTGAGAAACACAGCCATTCACACCATGCAGATTTCGGGACTGCGAACAGTTCCCCTCCCTCAGCCGTATCTCGGGTGAAATTCCACCTGAACGAGATAAAAAAAACCCCTTTTTTGTTGTTGTAATTTTTCCCTTTTCTCAGGCGAAGATACGTTTGCTTCTCTGCCCTCCTTCCAAGCTCTTCTTCGTATGCCGCGGGGAACCCCGGGATTCAGCCAGGCCGTGTGCGAGGCCAGGGGTGGGCTGGGAACTGTGCGGGCACGGCGGCAGGGCCCCCAGGCAGCCTCCCGCAGGTGCAAGGGGGCTGCGGAAATTTTTGGGACACATGAAGGAGAAAGACCACACGTCTACGGACTTGGCCTGCTTTAAAAATGACTCTATGTGTTTATAACTCCGCAGCAGGGGCTTAGCGAGTGACACGCGGCAGTTGCTAGACAAGATTTTGGGGGCAAGACACTCATACGAGGGTTGCAGTTATAAGTAGCGAGATAAAACAAATCATTTCCTCCTCAGGAAGCCTTTCACTCCCTGCTATACCTTAGGGAGCCTTTCACTCCGTGCAAAACGTCAAAAGCTGCACTAGAAACAGATAATTGGATTTCTCCCTTGCCTCCTTATTTGCTGTATCCCTAAGCGAAGCTCCGAGGGACCGCGGTGCCGCTGTCTGGCCGCTCCCGGCCGAAGGCACGCAGAGGCTGGGCCGCGGCCTGAGCTGTCCCCGGCGCCTCGAGCCTCCCTCTCTGTGGACTCTGCTTTCTCAGGGTTTTGGTGTGGTGGTTTTTTGGGGTTTTTTTCCCTGATTTTTTTCCCCCTCCATTTTTAAAATTTCCCTTTCTCCAGTCTATCAGGCAAATATTTGAGGACGCTCTCCAAGCTAAAATGGGCGCTAGAAATATCTACTTTGGCCCTTTCCTCTGCCAGTGACTATCTCTTCAGCTGCTGCCACTGGGCGCCTCCTGAGCCGGAAGGGAAGGGGATGGCAGAACGTCTCCGAGGGGAGACCTCGGATGTTTTCACACGACGAGCGCGGCTCACGCACCTGCTGAGCGGGGCGGGGGCGCGCGGGCATTGGCGGAGCTGGCTCGTTTGGCCCCGAAGGGAAATCAATAATCTTTCGAATCTCATTCCCAGGCGCTGGCTCCAGCCGGTTAACGATTCAGCCAGGGACCCTCTTAGCAGCGGATGACTTACCCAGGATGATAAATATACAGCTGCATATTTTTCAGTAGACCTGGCTCGTAGCGGTGGAAATAACTCTCCTGATTCTCTACTGTTTAGCTGCCCTCCCTCCTGCCTGTCTGAGGGGGAGAATCCCTCTTTCCTTGCCTTTTTCCCTGGTGGGGCCGGTGTAGACACTCAACCGGGTCAGGGCGTCGCTAGTGGCCGACGGGTGCCCGGGCTGAAACAGAGCTTTGTCCCGGTGCCCCTGTGCTGGTGGCGGGGACGGACGGTGCACACCCCTCCAGAGACATGAAGCCGGAGCAGCCCTGAAGCACACCGCATTGCTCCGCACTGCGCGGCGCTGGGGCCGGCAGGCGGGGAAGCGCGGCGGAGCCGCGGGCCAGGGACTGGGGGTTGGAGGCAGGAGCCCTCGGCCGGGGCAGGCGGTGCCACTCACGCCGGCGGGGGGCTCGCAACTCGCTGCAGCCCCGCTCCCCAGTCTCTCAAAGCCCCTTTCAGCCGCTCTGCGGGCTCCTCACCGGAGGAGGTTGAAGCTACATAAAAGCGCATTATGAAAATTATAATATCGGGCCCAGAGCATGTCCGCGGAGGCAGCTCGGCAGCTTTCAGGCATTGAGCTCCTGTTCAGCTGGACTGAGCTGTAAAATATCCATTTGAATTCGGTGCCTGAATGGAGCAGCAGCAAGAACAACAAGGACCGGGGCAACAGAGCTCCCTTTATCCCCCCCGTGACTTCCCCCTTCTTGGCCATTCCTTTCCTGTTGCACCTTTCTTGCTTATGGGCAAATTCAACGCCTTTTTTTCTCTTTTCTTCTTTCTTTTCCCTGAGCGGGAAGGGGGGAAGGACTGGTGGGGGGATGTGTGCGGGAAAGGCCCCGTGCCCTTCCCTGCCTCCCTCCCCGCAGTATGCTCCCCGGAGCCGGTGGCTCGTCTGGTTGCAGTGCCGGAGGGGGAAGAGGGGGGAGAAGTACCAGGCACGCCCTGCCAGGCAGAGCCGAGCTCGCCCCGGCACTCAGCTTCACACGGTGTAAAGAAGCTTCTTTCTCCATCCCGGAGAGCGGCCCACTCTGTCTGCCCTAGCTAAACACGACCCCACACCCTGCGACGGTGCCACTGTTGAGACTGATGCGAAAGAGTCTTTGGCTCCATAAACCCCAAGGAGCCCGGGATGAGAAGCCACGGGGGGAGAGGGGGACGGTTTTGGCAGTTATGATCTATGGAGGCAGATGAGCCGACCTGCTATTCAAAATACTGCCCATTGTGTTGGTAATGGTCCGTTTATGACTGGAATAACCCCTTTAATATTAATAGAGCCTTCTAAGGCGGCGGTTTCCTGGGTGCTGGGCAGGCGGGCGAGCAGCGCAGGTGTTGGGGCAACCTGTGCAGGCGGTGGCCCGGCCGCGGCTCCCGGCGCAGGCAGCGAGCAGGTGCTGGCGGGACGCGCACCCTCTGCACCCGGGCGAACAAAGGCTCGGCTCGCCCGGGGTCTGCGAGCATGAAGAATTGTTTAATTTCAGGGGAAAGTGAAAGGCTCTGCTTCTGCCGGGACGTGACATTTCCTGTGGTGAAGCCTGCATTGGCTGCTAATAGAGATCTAATTGATGGGTGAAGTCCCATTTCCGCGCTTTCTCCTTTATTGCTCCATCCAGTCTGTTGCAAAATATAACCTTAATCTGATTTAGCAATTCCTCCAGGATTCGGTGCAAGCTTACAGCACAGGAAAAATCGTTATTAAAAAAGTTAAAATACAGACTTGGATTCACTGCGTTGCCTTTTTTTATATATATTATTATTATTTTGTTTGGTTAGTTCTTTCTCTTTTTTTTCCTTTTTTTTTTAGACCCAACCCCACCCAGACTCCTGGCAATTTGACACGTTCCTTTTCGGTAATCACTCCGGGTTTTATGACTATTAATATTAGAAGGGATCGGCGATAATGCAGATGTCCCTCTTTGTTTTAGATGCAGATGTCAGCATTTTGCAGCCCGGTTCCCGAGCGCGTCTCCGGGCGCGGACTGAAGCGCAGCCCCGACGGAGCGGCGCATCCCGGCTGGCAGCGTACCACAGCCCGGGGAGCGGGAACAAGAGGGGCAAGGCACCGGCAAGTTTGGCGATTGACGTCGCCAGAATAAAAATATAAGGATAAATAACAATCAGTACCGTTTTGCTGGAGCTCATTTCTCTTTCTCTCCCAGGGGATAAAATAATACGTTTATTTTAAAAAGGCTGGCACGGGACCCAGTGGCAGCCGGCCCATTCTCTCCCTGACTGCAGGGATGCGCACGGGGCTGTTCTCCTCCCGTGACTGCAGGCGAGCAGAGGGGCCAGGACAGACCGCATCGCCCCGGCCTTTACACCTGCGGGCAGTTTAATGCCCCCCCGGGGCCGACAACCCAGGCGGAGTGTGAAGGGGCTCCACAAGCCACCGTCAGGAGGGGATGCCCGGCCAGGCTCACGTGCGAAAGCAGCGGACAGGGCAGAGATACTCCTTTTAATTGATTCTTTGCCTTTTTGCCTTTTTCTTCGGCTTTTTTTTTTTTTTTTTCCTCCGTTCGCGCTATCTGAGATAGAGAGGAGTGTACAGGCATTCTGGACCTATACAAACTCTCTTCAGTCCCCCTCGATAGGTTTAATGAGGCGGAACACGATGAAGGGGATTTGAACTGGTCTAAATGATTGATGAAGCCTGGGGCAAGGCTGAGCTTTTTCCGGATAAAGCCCCATAGATCCCGTTATAATGGCTGGATAGTGGCAGGGCTGGGCTCCTTCAAAAGCCGTGGCCCAAGCGCATTGAGAGGAAACAGGGAGGGAAGGTGCTCTGTTGTTACCTAATCAGCCAGTGCACTGAGCCACCAGCCGCCGGAGGCAGGAGCGCGCTGCCGGGGAGGTGAGGCGGGTGAAAGGGGCATTCCTGACACACTCACACACACACACGGGCCAAAGAGGCATTCCTGGCACGCTCACATACACACACCCCCCTACACACACATACACATGCCAAAGGGGCATTCCTGGCACACACACTCACGCCCCCATACACATCCACCCACCCATACACACACACATGGGCCAAAGGGGCACTCCTGACACATTCACACACACACACAAAAAAGCATGCATACACCCTCACACCCCTGTGGAGCCCTGCCAGCCCCAGCCCACACAGTTTCCTGCCAGAGCAGCCTGGGACCTGGCCTGGCTTGGCCCACAAGTTGACAGTCATGGGCCCATGAGTGAGGGGATAGAGGTCTGCCCCTCAAAACTGAGTAATCTCAAAGTGGCCCAGACCAGGGCTTTTATAATGGAGATGGTGCCTGTTGCAACACAATCCCTCACTGGTGTGATGGCTCACCTGTAACACCTGCAACACCCCCCAATACACCCCCCAACACACACATATGTGAGCAGGAGAAAAGTGAGCCAACGCTGTGGATGCTGCAATAGTAATTAAAAAGTAGATTAAATAAAGGATATTAAAGTGTCTGTTGTCTTCAAAGTCCTGAATCAAAGGGTGGAAGAGGGCCTACAAATTTCATGTCATATTCCATGGAGTTTTGAGGTCCCCAAGGCTTCTCAGCTGAGCTGGCCTCTCTTTCTTTGTCAGGGAGAAACATAAGCCAAGCCCGGTTCCCAGAGAAGGTGAATATTGTGGCGGTCATCCACTGTGGCCCTAGTAGGATGGTGGTGCTGGTGGAAAGCCATTCTGGCTGGCAGGGCAAAAAACTGAGTCCTGGATCCTGACAAGCAAGGAGAGAGTGACAAGTGTCCTATTATGGTGGCATACTTTGTTTTGTGTAAACCTTCCTCAGGTTAAGCCCTTCAAAATATTTTTTTAAAGGCTCCTTTGAGGTAAACTAAAACTAGTGCCATGTAAATACTAGATGGAGAAGCTCTGATTTTATAAAGACTGATATGGAAACGTATCCTACTGAGCATAACAGCCTACAAGGAAGAAACTCATTGAGGTCCCACAAAAAGTAATCAATTCACTGATTAAAATGTGCAAAATGGTACCTTGAGTATACGAATACAGTAACACACATTCCGTATGCCCAAGTATTGTGTAAAATTAGTGGCGGGAAAAATCCTATGTAAAAATGTTCCTCTTAAGGAGTGATCTTCTAAACCTTGTCTGTGTCCTTCACCTTAACAAGCAAATACAGTCTGCTGGCAAGGACAAGAATATTTTGAAACCCTGCAGTTAGGGTTCCTGTGATGAATGAAAAATCCTCTACACTAGCTTGTATTTCTCAGTAATAGCAAAGTTCTAGAAACAGTCTTTTCCCCTTTAATAATAGTTGAAAATGCATCATGAAAAGAGATGGTTTGAATTATTTGTACAGAGGCAGAATTCAATACAGCAACGAGAACGGGTTGTAAGGGGAAAAGGATCACTATTCATTTTTTCACTTCATCTCTTACCACTTTGGCTTTGATCATTCACCGTTGGGACCAATCCTGAATCAGATAAAACTCTTACTGTAGTCAGCAAAGCGAAAACCTTGTTCACCTTATGAAATCCTACTGATTTCTGAGGAGCTATTTATACCTGCAGAATGAGCAGATTTAAGAGAGACACAAAGTAGCAACCCTTACAGGTGTGAACTGAGTCCTTCTTGTCACCTGCTTTGGGTTGGGAGTACTCACACCAGTAGTTAGCAGCAAAGGTAAAGAACAAAACAAAACATTTGGATAGAATAACTCCACTAACTTTCTACCTTTCCTCAGTGCTGGGAAGTTAAGGAAGAATAAGAGAACAACTTTATTAAGAAATGTGTATGAAGAGTGAGTCATAATTGCTGTTGTCTTGCAAAAGCAAGAGTGCTTTGGGGAAAAATAAAAAAGGACAAAAGAAATCACTGAGTTAAATGAAATTATTAGTACAGTTCAATTTGTCTCTGAAAACCAAACGAAGACATTTTGGAACAATGAAAAGAGAAACTGCTGTTGTTTCTTCCTAGATACAAACTCTATTACATCTATCTTTTATCTCTGAATTATCCTGATTTTATTATTAACAATAACATTACAGCATATTTTATCCTAGTCTAGATCCAAGGATCTCAGAGCATTTTACAAGTATTAATGAATGAGCA
The DNA here is from genome assembly GCF_009650955.1 of Corvus moneduloides. NCBI lineage: Eukaryota > Metazoa > Chordata > Aves > Passeriformes > Corvidae > Corvus > Corvus moneduloides. The sequence continues at coordinate 24,347,920 of NC_045480.1, read as the reverse complement.
CGGCGTGAAAAAATGCTGTTACTTTGTATTCAGTAACTGGTGATTTCTTGGAGATCGTGATACACACGGAGTTCCACAGTTTGGCAGCACTGTCAGGGTGAGAATTATTTATCTTTTTTTTTTTTCAAGGAAAAAAAATGTGCCATGAGATAACCAGTGCATACTTTGACTTGGAAACCAGGGCTCAGTAGAATGAAATTAAGATCAGAATCCAATCTGATGATTGCTAGCCTGATTCCCTGCCACCAGCCAAGTCCTTGTCTCCCCTCTATCTAGTTTAGTGCTAATACTAAACTGTCTCTTCCCTCCTGGCAAGGAATACCAACATTTGCTGGCACCTTGCAGAAGGAATACCCAAGTGTCCCACCTTGCCCTGTGACACCTCTCCTTTCCCGGTGTCTCTACAAAAATTGCTGCACAGGCACTCTAACGCCAGAGAATGGGTCAGTTAGGCAAGTTTAACAGTAATGGGGTTACTCTCCTGACAGCTTTAACTTCCAATCCTGCCCGGAATCCATGATTTGGTTAAACTCATCGCCTCATGCATGGTGTCTTTGTCCTGAGAACTTTCTTGCTCTCCCAAATATGCAAAGTGGAAGAGAAAGAGGTTATGAAAGCCCAGAAATTTGGTTGCAGTGACCAGCCAGGGTGGTTTTTGCCAGTACAACATCCATGGGACCACAACAGTCAGGGGCACTGGATCATGCAAAGGCCTGGAGCCTGACAGTTCCCATTACTTTATGCGGTGTTCAAAAGAAGTTCAAAAGTCTGTCTTCCTGATTCTTCCTGATTTGATGGGAACTCTTCATAAATTTCCTCCTTCCATAGGGATTTGATGCAAACTGAGGAAATGTAGGCTCCTGATCTTTTCATTCAAAAAATGTTTCCTACCTTATCAGTAATAAGAAAACTCCACAGCGATATAAGGTCTTTTTCAGCTTATGCCAACAGAGACTCCTTTATATGACAGTTATCTGTGTATGTGCACAGCCAGAATACTCCTCTGACAAAGTGCAGGGTCAAGTGATAAATTGCATTTAGACTGTACTTGCCTGTTTTACCAGTACTGTAAACAGGTGTTAGTTTAGAAAAGTCAGACAAAAGCTTCTAATTTCCTGAAAACAGAATTTCCTCCATCAGAATTCAACAGACCAGAGGCTTACCCAGATAAATCCTGTGAGAGACATGTTTAATAACTGGTATTTTGGGACTTGATGTAGAAACGGCTTCCCCAAGAAAGCCAATCATGTGCCTAGCTTTTGCTATATGGGGTCAGAGACAATCCTCTTTTCTTAGTAAATGCTTACGCTCATGAGCTTTCTAGAATGTGACCATCTCTTATGGGCCTGCAGCTAGATTTTTCTCATGAATGTATTTGAAAGATCTTGTTGGGTGGATTCCCTGCTTCGCACAGTCTGAACTCAAAATGATATTTTTCTTCAGCAGAAAAAAGTTGAACTCTTACCCATTTAATGAGATTGCAAAGAACATATTGTCCACTGTCTTGCTGTCATTTGATTTCAGACAGTCCTCTGGGTTCCCGTGTTAGGTCACTTGCTTGTACAGTAACATACAGCCCAGAGAGTAGGATTGCAGAAACCTTATTTACTCAAGAAGTTAGAAAAAAAAAAAATCTCTGAGGTCCCCTGAATAATTCTCCTGATAAATGCATGAGACATTTATTTAAAATGCTTAAATTCTGGGGTTTTGTTTTTTAACAGGGAAATACTGGCCTTCCTGTTTACAGGTGAAATGGTCATCAAAGACTAAAGAATATAAAATATTTACAGCTATATTCAAAACAAAGTAGGAATTTCTGCCAGCATCTTCCAGGCTGGATACTTCGAGTTAGCTGTCTATGGCATACATGTTTTGATTGCACATGTGTGCATCTAAAAAGAAAATGGTTGGCAGTAAGAGATGCTGAACTGTCACTGTTAAGTATCTTATTATGGTCTTATTTTCTTTGTGGAGGAAATGCCTTGTATTTTATTAGAAATCCCATTTTGTTTAGGTTATTTTCTTTGTGGACAGAGTCTCTTTTCTCATCCAGTGCTGCCCTACACAAGCCTTTGAAAGCGTCTCAGCCCTTTAGATTGCTCCAGAACAGCAGCACAGGGAAAGAAATGAGCAACAAAGCTCCGCAGTGCTGTGTCCCCATTGGGCCTGGCAGAGTCTCCTCCAGTCAGTGGTCAGTTTTTTTTGACAGAAGAACAAAGTGCCGAAGCTGCCTGCAGCTTCATTCAGCCCCGCGGTTGCCCAGGCAGGCGGGTTGGCAGGCCAGCAGCCAGAAGCCAGCAGGCAAAATTTAACAGCCACGCTTCAAAACTGGTAACAGCCATCAATGGATCCATAACTCTCAGCTCTCCAGATATGGGGTCATCTTTCAATACTACCCCACTGTCACATACAACATTTGTCTTGTCCTGCATTCAACTAATTGTGTCAATCTACGGGGTGACTCTATAATACACATAAACAATAGCACAATGAAAGCAATAATCTCCTACCCAGTCTCTTTATTTATTTAAGTGCTATTACAAAGTTTCCTGCAGCAAAGAGAAGCTGGGAGGCTGCAACCTATTCCAGCCATGCAACAGCTATCCAGATGAAAGAAAGAATGAATGTGCTGACTTAAGTAAGTTACAAGTTTCTGTGACTTTTTTCTTTTTCCAACCTGACAACACTACCAAGTGGTATGGAGGGGGTTGGGGGAGTGACTTCATTAATATTTTAAAATTTGTAGTACAAAAAGAAACAGAAATACTAATAAACAAAATTTGTGATTCCTCGGTAATTATTTTTCCTTCTGACATTTTTAAAGGGAATATTCACAATTTATATTTATTATAAGTAAAATGCAAATACAAGATGTATAAAATAGCTCAAAGCTTTCTCAGTTTAATGGGTTTGTGGCTCTAGTTTTTGAAGTCCTAATATCATTATGTATCTTTAACATAAATAACTTTCATTGTAGCAAAATTACTCCTTCTTAGTTCAAAACTCTGTTCAGAGAATTACAATAAAGTACTAGATATTGCTGTTCTCAGCATCATTGCATTAATTGCACAAATGACCACATTTGGCTAATGTTCATAAGCCTCATGATCAATTAGGATTCATCCTTGTTCTGCTATCATCCCGACACACTGCCAATTCCCCTTTACAAAGACCCACACCTCTTAGGAACAGCCATAAATAGATGTTTTAAGGGTGTCCAAGGTTGGGGTAGTTTGCTGGAATCAGGGTGGTTTCCCAATCTCTGCAGGTACCTGCAGAGATTGGGAAGCTGTTTACCCATAGTAAAGTCCTTGTAGATAGCACCATGCCTTATTATCATGTGTTTATTACAGCATCTGGTGGATCTGCCAGCAGGGATGGAGTCCTTTCTGCCCATTTGCTATCCCAAGACAAACAGAGGTAACTCACGTGGGATCATTGAACTGTCTGTCCCAAGTACTGTCCATCCAACAAACAGTCCAGCCATATCCAGCTGCCCCTGAGAGACTGAATACAGAGTGAAAAGCTGGATGAGTAGAAGTCTTCTCATATAAGCAGATAATTTGATGAAGAAACAAGGGAAACATATAGCAGGAAGCTGAATATATCACAAAACATATCAAATATTCTGGGATGGAAAGTTTTCTGATCAGCATATATTTGACTAATGTTGTGAAAGATATCTTTTAAGGAGTTCTTAAAATAATCTGGTGACTAGAAAAAATCCTTTCAATCTGTGAAGGAGGAAAATTCGTCTAATTATCTTCTGGAGAAGTAATGGAAAAGGAATGGGTCAAAATGACAAATGCACATCTTCAATAATGCATCACCACAATGATTTAAAATACTGAGGGGAAGATGAATGAGCATGTTAACATGTGCCCTTCTCCATATTCTATAGATAACAAAAAGCAAAAAGAAGGTGCTCCACCAAAGACATTCACAGTCACAGAATCATGGAATCATGGAATTAATAGTTTGCATTTGAAGGAACCTTAACTATTATCTTGTTCCAACCCTCCTGCCATGGGCAGCGTCACCTCCCTAGACCAGGTTGCTCAGAGCCCTATCCAACCTGACCTCGAACACTTCCAGACAGTCAGGCAGTGCCTCATACCTCTCTTGAAGGCTGTAGCTGCCAGTACCTGGAGTGAAAGGACCTACAGACAATGGTGCCCTTGCTGGAGCACCTTCTTCCTGAGCATTGGGCAGGCTTCTGACAAAACCTCAGAGTGGGACACTGGACAGCTGAGCAGAGTGGGCTCTGAGTGAGTGTGTGTGGGCACTTGAAGCTCATTAAACTGAGCTCTGCTTGCTTTGCTGCAGTGTTTTGTAAGAGTTCTCAAACCTAATTCTATCTCAAGAAAATAAAAACACCAGTCCTGAATGCACTTGTCTATAAAAGCTGGACTGTGTGAGGTCTAATCACACTGTGAGCCTTTTAGTGGTGCTTAATAACCTGGCTGAATAATGAAAGAGTATTTAGGTGAACATAATGAATAAACCAGTCCTGCCGTCTGTTTTCCTATAGCTCTTATAGGTCTGTGAAGGTTGGAATGAGATTTTTGTGAGAAGTTCATGTGACACAAATAATAACAGGATGAAAGCTCCAGTGCTGGGATAGATCAGAAATAAGTTAAATGATATTTATATAATGAGATACAAAAGGCAATTAGAAACTTCTATGTGACCAAACTCTCATATGGAGACCTGAGAGCATTTGCAATAGAATTTTTCTTAAAACAGAGACAAAACTCGTCATATTTTAAATTAAATCCTTCAAACTCATTGAAAGTAGTAACTGAACTCTCTTTCTTGTTGGACAGAGATTCTCAGAAGGGCCATTCCCAGGAATTTTAGATATTTAACACTGACAGTGATCAAAAAGCCAAAAATGGTCTCAATGGTACATTGGCCTACTTGCCTGTAGCAACTCCTATCCACAGGAACAATTGCACATGATTCTGGTCTCCCAGATGAGATAATCCAAGGGGCCAATTTCACATAGCATTTACCACTTGTAAAATCTTTTTTCCAATTAATATTTCTAATTTTAAACAACCATAAAATTGTGATATCAGTAGCCTAGTAACAAGGTTAAACAACTAGAAAATATTAGTAATGAGCACATAATTTAACTCATAGTCCTAACTAAATCAAAATTTGCCTGAGGGCAAAGGAGTAAGGACTTCAGAATATGTCCCATCACTGCCCCTTCCATTTTCTTGCATGCCAGTGCTTACTCGCAATCTCAGCACAAGGGAGAGGTGGGAGGTGTGCTAGATGTGAGCACAACAGGGATAGAGACAGCATATTTGTTGCAGAATAGAGTTTAAAGTACGTAATAACTGTGGATGTTTCACATGTGGCCAGACCATGCACTAATTACATGTGCACAGTCAAAAGTTCTAATTGTGATAGCTGCAAAGAGCAGGCTCTGAGTCACTGGGAAGTGAGCTGGTTTTTGTGGATGCCTCCTTTGAGAAAGTAAATGCATCTCCTAAAAGACTATTTTCAAGAAACAGCCTATATATATATATATGTATATATATCTACTCACTACATAAATGCAGTTGTTTGAAATAAGAAGGATTTTCAGTAATGCTGTAATATTTGTATATCTACACAGTCACTATCTATTCCATATACACAAACATCCGCCTAGCCAGAAAATAATTGTGGATAATTCAATGTTCAGATTCGATAATGGATGCTCAAATAAATATGAGAATTCCAAGCAAATTTGTGCAAATGAAAAAAGATTTCCTCTGACATAATGGCATAGTGCAAGGCTGTCTGTAATGAGCTGTAATTTGTCTGGAAGAGCATTTTAAAGGGGTTGATCCATCCACTGGAAGACCAGCAACTGCTCTGAGACTAGAAGCAATGAGCCAGCCTGCCTCGTCTCAGAGGAAATTACACCACAAGCAGGCCAAATTTCTGACAACTTCCATAAATTATTTCGGATTTTCATATTTCAAATTTCATCTGCATTCATCATGTGAGTTTGACTGGGGAAAAATGTCTAGGAGGAGCTCTGCTAGCATTCAGTGCAGCAGTCCCAGGAGCCTGCCCTGGGACTAGATAATTGAATTTGGTTTTGATTAGATTATTCTTGCTGCAGTCTACTGCCAATCTGAAGTATTGTGCCTTCTCTTCTACTTAACCTTCCTGCCCCATGCCTGCTCCAGCCTGCATGCAGCTCTCTGTATTGCAGAATATATTTGAACAATCAAACTTAGGAGTTATTATTTTGCTTTCCATTGTCCATCCTTATAAAAGCACACATCTTTCACTGGGTTCCCTCTTCCCTGAAATCAGATTACTTCTTTTTTTTAAGTTTGTAATATTGTTTACCATTTTCAGTGGAAAGTGCCCTGTAATTTAGGTGGAAAATCTAAAATCATTACTACATCTCTGGATGATGCAACATACGATAAATAAGGATCATTTCTAAAACAGCTATAATCATCACTAGGCAATACACATGAGAATAAGAACAGGTAAATAATGAATTCATTCATCTATTTAACTAAAAATCTATTGTTAACCAAAGTTATTAATCAAAGCTTTAGCTAGTGGTCAATAGAAAAACAAACAAAACACAACCCCACCCCCCCCAAACTAGCTCCACAGTGTTTCTTTGAAAGTAATCCATTAGAAAAGCAGAATATGAACTTTTAGCAAAAGAAAAACACAAGAAACATGCACCACAAAACCCCCCATAAATGAGAAACATTTATGAAACAAGTATGGCAGAAGACCAACAAAACCCCTTCATATGAATGCAGCTAAATGAATATAACAATGTTACTAGCAGTAACAATATGCAATAAATGCTTCTTAATGCATAGGCATTATTTTTCCCCATTTACAGAATGTGACTGAAATTATACATGTTTCAGGAGCAAAATACTTGTAAGTCTCGAAGTCGCAGTCTGGATTATTAGAAACACAGATAAGGTAAACAAAGTTAATGCTGTTCTTTAAGTAATATCTATCACTTCCCTGTTATTGAGTTATTTCTTTTAACAATATAGGTGTTTTTGATGCTATGTGTCTGAACTGAAGACTTTAGATTCTTTATTGTTCTCCATTTTGATGAAAAAAATTGGATTTGGGTCTGTTATATTGAGTTTTGTTCCGTAAATATACTGAAATCATATTTTTGTTAGAAACTATCAATAAATCCAGTATAAGAAAAGTAATAAGATACAAATATGAGCAGGACCTTTGCAAAGGAAATATTGCAAAGAGAGTGTGCCCATAAAATATATTAGGGAATGTGCTTTCTCCCTTGCGTTTGAAGAAAATACAGAAGGAATTTCAGGGGATCGTGCAGAAGGAATTTCAGGGGATCGTGCTATTTTTAATACAGATACAACACATGGAATCAGATGAGTGTAACTGCTGGGGGAAAATGTTCTATAAAATGATCAAAAATTAACTGCTAATGTATAGATTGTCTTAAAAGGCCATTATTTATTGGTTTTTAGATTTGTTTCTCATTAACACAATTTACCAATGCAAGGCATCTCACTCCAAAAAATGACTGTGGGTGTACACCTACAGCTCTACACAACCTCTACATGTGTGTATGGAGTCATATGGATCAATATACATGTGCACACACATGGTTGTTTTGTGTGCACATATGTACACCACTGCACAGATGGGTTTGTATTTTTGTGTGATTTCTGTTAATCTAAGAAAAGATTCACCCCCAGAAGATCTGGGGAAGATGAGTGCTGATGAGAGGGAGGAAAAATAAAGACAGCAAATGAAGTGTGGAATGTCCCACAAAGTTCATTTAAAGGTAGAAAAAAAACAGCTGTACTTGCTGCCTGTGAGTCCCACCCCACAGACCTAATATGCTGCATTTTTATAGCTGTAGTTGTGCTGTAAATAAGGATTTCGGTATGCGAGGAAGGGCCTACAGGCTCCAGTGTACAGCTGCAGTGGGCATGAGAAACCCAGAAAGGCTCCCCAAAATGTATGCATCTCTTGTCGTTTACTGAACAATCTCCAGGGTGGCACAGAGGAGGAATTCTTCTGACATCATCTGGTTTTGTCTACATTTTATTAAAAAACAATTTACATTCAGCAATGGGAGCTGTCTTAAAGACCTATTGTTTTCCCTTGTTTCAAGCGGCATCAATGGCTCATTCCTGCTCTTACTGAACTTAACAACCTCGGGCTCCAGCTTTGTACGGCAGCTCAGGGCTGTGAGGAATGTGCGAGGCGGCTCTTGGCTATCTGCACCTGACAGGGAGATCACACACGACAGCATCAGGACTCCCTAATTTCAGACACCCCACGGCAGTTCAGCTTTTGGAGTATTATTGTTATTTATGTTTTCTTTTACACACTGAATATATGAGCTTTATGCCATAGACAGTGTTTTTTGTTTTGAGGTGGATGAAAAAGTCCCTTTTTTTCCTTGAAACAAGTATTCAGAAGTAGTATTTGCTTAATAGCCTTAAATACGTGACATACAGTGTGTTTGCAACATCACTTGTTCTGTATTTGAACTACTGGTGGGAATATACATTATTATTTAGAACCACACAGAATCCAACCTTTTCTATAATGCAAAAGAATGTTATAGTAAGTATATTTAACTAAGAAGAGTCATGACTAAGTTCAGGTAATTCAGGTAATAATTTATAGGTATTAAAATTATTAAGCTGTGTATAATTTTCATGTTGTGCACAATTTCAATCACCATCAAGCATTACAGGTTTGATCCATGCCCTGCTGCTGATAAAGGACATTTCTGCCTCCCCTCTCTGCTGCCATTCTTTTCCCTTCCCCCTCTGCCCTTTTTTCCAGTGTCCAGATTCAGGTCAGTCTCCAGCTGCTTTGCATTTTTTGCTTGATAACAGAATTAGGACCTTAAAGGTCTTCTTTCAACTTTCCAGTGTAGATGCACTGTTCATGCTTTTCCTTTTTTTTTTTTTTTGGGGGGGGGGTGGGGTGGGGGGTAGGAGGGGGCAATGTATGTTTGGGGGTTTTTTTTGTTTAAGATTTCTAGCTTCTTGAATAAAGTTTCCTTCAAGTTCTTAACTGATGGTAAATTAAAAAAAAAAATGGAGGAAAGAAAAATATCTATAATGGCATGTGGTCAAATTGCAGATAGGGCTGATCACAGCTTGGCTTTGACTTATTGGGCCATGAAGAACATTGACCTAAGGAATGATTTAAAGCATTTTGTCAGTTCCTGATACTGAAAGGCCTTAGAAAGAGAGATGGACTGTGCCAGCTCAGGGCATTCTTCAGGGTCTCCCAAACATGAACCTACAAAGAAGAGCCAGGCATCCAGGAAGAATTGGCTCCTAGGGAAAAAAAAAGCAGTAGCCAGTAGAAGAGATTGATATAGCTGGGTTTTTAAGAGATTTTTTGGGAATTGGTTGTAATTGCAACGGACGTTTTTACTGAAAGGGACCAAATGGACCCCTGCACAGATTTGCACCATAATATCTATTTCCAAAAAGTCTAGTCAGAAAAATGTGACCAAAAGCACACTTTGCAAAGATACAAGGTAGAACCTCACGCAAGTTTTTTACTACCCTGTTAAAAGAAACAATCCCTTTCCCCTTAAGGCCTTGCGCCTTATGATATGTGATGAATAAGTAATTTAATTAGCGGGATTTTAAAAAATTTTATCCTTTATTAAAGATTTCATTTAAATAGAACTAGGACTCCAAGGATAACACATATAACACTTGGGTAACAGAGATGGTTTTCTGCGATAAGCTCAGAGCCCTGGAAAGAAGAAATGTTGCTTGAAATTTCAGAAGATAGGGTGATTTTTAAACCTAGAGAGAGTTCTTTCAAAATTTGGAGAAAAAGATGGAGAGGGGTCTATTTGGAGATAATTTATTGTCAAAGCAGTGCATTCCAGAAAGTATTACCCATGTAAGACCATGCATTGCCAATCATTCAGCTGCTCCCTACGTAACAGACAGCATTGCCTGAGGAGAGCGAAGGGTTTCTGAGGAACTAGACATGCACAAGCATTTCTTTTCCTCCTGGATTAAATATGTAGCATATACAAAAAGGTAGATAACAGCTTTTTCGAGGATGCTCAGGTTTTCCCTGCATTAGGCTGATTTCTCACAGAGGTTAGAAAAGGACACTCAGCCAGCTTGTGCCTGAGGCAGAGGGCACCAGAGGGAGACCAGCTGGTGCCGGGGATGCTGCTCCCCTCTCCCCGGAGCCTGGGCCCTGCAGCAGCACTGGGTCCTTAGAGCAGCTCTGTAAATGCTTTGGCTTTCCTGGTGCCAAGGCAGCTTGGAAATGAGGGAGCTGTAAATTATAGCCTAAATCTGACTTCTCTTTTTCCTCCCTGCAGGTCTTGGCTGAACAATTTGCCCAGCTTTAACCATTTTGCAGATAGTCAGCAATCCCAATTTGTAAATGACTTTTTATTTAGCATTACAATGTTTCATCAGGCTGTGCAGCTGATTCCCTTCTTTCTGAAACAAAAAGAGTCCCAAATCACACTGAAATCAAAGTAACAACAACATTTTTGCCCCTTCCTCAGCAGCATTTCAGTTATGATTTTGAAAAAATAAAATATGGACTGAAGCCAACTTTTGCAGATTTCTAGAACTGCGTTAATGGTAAAATCCTATGGGAAGTTTTAAATTGTTTAGTTGTTTGTTTGGTTTTTTTCTAAATAAAAATATGTATATACATACAGACATCTGGGTTTACTCAGTGGCAGGAAGCAAAACAGCCCTAATGACACAGGACGGCTCATGTCTTAGCATCTTGTACCTTACTGGAAATTGAGATAAGGACATCTCACACCAAAGGAAAAAAAATCTTTAGTAATTAGATTTCCAGTTAAATTTTGCACACTGAAGAACATCTTATTTTTCAGACATAAATCCAAACTTTGCAGTTCTGAATCTGCTTTCCTCTCCATGAAGTCAACTCACACTTCCAGATGAGCAGGTTTAACATCACTCTAAGGTAGGAGGAAGGCTACTTCCTGATCACCTTAACTTAAACACTGAAATAGTGAGGCAGCTGTGTCCTCTGCCCAGCACAAATTATTAACTCTTCCAGCACCCACAATCCTAAAATGCCTCTTAGTGCCTTACCCCCAGTCATAAAGAATGTCCCCTGCACTGAGTGACAAATTAGCCCATCAGGGTCTACACGAGCTGTCACCTCTCCTGCAACCTCTGTGCTCTGCATATTCACCAGGATGGGATGCTAACAGAAATTGCAAACCATTTTTGCTCTAATGGACTTTGGTTTCATGATCATGTGTTAATGAAATACAGTAAGTCTGCTAAACAAAAAAGGGACTTCAAAGCTTTTCCACAGGCCAGTGGCTGACATCAAAGGCAATATGTGTACAGATGACAGCTACGGACATGGATTCAGGAGCAGGAGTGCAGGCTCTGGTGATGTCCCAGTGGCATGGAAAGGCAGTTCAGTTTAGGGCTAGTTAGGAGAAATCCATTCTTTCACTGGTCAAAAGGACTTTCTTTAGTGTTAAGTTCTATGACTGTATGCTGAGCTTTTATTTCAGACTTTGTACATCCATTTTTTTCCCTGCTTGCCTAAGAAAATATCCACGAAGGTTCCAAAGCTCAATCCAGGAGAGCTCTGTAACCTGGAGGACTGACAATATTAAACATTCTCTACAGCCGGATTTGCAACACTACTGCAAAAAACATGGGTGAACAGTCCCGCGCAGTTCTACATTGTATAGTTTGGATACATGATTGATGTGCAGCAGGGAAAAGATCCCATTGGTGGGCAAAGGCTGAGACAGTTTGGTAGGAGCAGCATCACTCCAGGCATTTCACCTGTGAGTGGCCCTTCAAGGCTGGTGGTCTGGCAGCAGGCAACCAAAACTTGGCAGAGGAGCACAGTAAAGGTGACTTCGACTGTGGTGTTACGCCTGTAGTACCAGGCTGCCTGTTGAGTGAATTGCATGGTGTGTGCTGCATAAGGGGTCTTGTGCTTCCCAGTTTGAGGGACTGCCCCTGTGTACAGCCAGCTTCCATTCTCTCCTGATACAGATATGCTCTCAGGAAAATCCTTTGTTGTGGGAAAGAAAGTATAAGCTAACCAGCAGAGCTAACCACAAGAGGAGGTGTAACACGTGATGATCAGTCTTTGGATGGTCCTTTACTGCCCAGGAAGAAACTCTGCTGAAGGACTGAACCAAGCATATGACTAAGGCGACCTCTGTTCAACTAATCCCTCAAGAATATCCTTACCTTTCAGTGCACGTTTAACTCCCAGTAGCTGATGTGTACTGCTGACAGCCACAGTGCTGCCTGCCCAGGGAGACATCCTCCCTCTGCTTCTCTGCCTCTCTTCCCAGGCTGTCCTGCCTTGCATCTGGGGGGCTACAGCCACAGTTCACAAAGTGTTGGACGGATGCTAAGCAATTAAATTCAATCTTCGAAGTGGGACACCGATTTTTGAATGCTCTATCATCAGGTCTCAAATTCTGAAAAAACATTAAACTTATTTGACATAGACAATAAAGGCAATAATGACACATAATCTGGGAAATGATTTTTATTTTTTAAATACAGTAGCAGATGCAGGGCTGACTCAAGTCTTCCCAGTACGCACAGGCAAAATTCAATTTTTCAGTCACAGCAGAGCAGTGCCTTGGCACCAGCCCTCTTGGATGACTCAGAGCATCAAGGCTGAATGTATTCCCATGGCCCCACTCTGCACATCCGTCCCTACTCTCCCCCTTACTTTGCTTCTACCCTATTTCCCATTTGCATCGGCGTCCATCCAGATGGACTGTGGCAGAGGCTCCACAGTGCATGAGGGATGAGAAACACGGCCACCTCCCAGACCCACCACTGACATCCTCACTTGGCTGAGGAGCTTGCTTTGTGCAGGACTCCCCTCTGCCCAGAAACACAGGCTGCCCTATACTTGCATGTGGGCAATGTGAGCTAGCCAGAGTCATGGCTCCAGGCTTCTCGCATGGGCCTGGGGCTTTGCAAGCCCCTTCAGACCCTGGGCCTAGGTGAAAATCCTGATTTACTCACTCCTGGATGTCATCCTGGATCCAGTTGGCTTCTCTAGATTCTTCTGTCCCTGCAGGTCTGAGATAACTTTCTGTTTTATATACATCCATGATGGCATTTCTCATTAGTAATCACCCAGATAAAACTCACAGCAGCCGCAGTGCTCTGTATCAGGGCCATCTTCTAGGACTCTGATGCCACAGAGACAGTTGCCTGATCTTTAGGTCAGTGAAGTATGTGCCACTTTTTTGGGGCTGTGGCTCTGCTTGCTATTGGGAAAGCAAGCATAAGGGATATCTCATCCCAGACAGGAGATGGGAGAAGCTCCATTGTTCAGACGGCACCAGAAGGGCAGGAAAAGTGAGCTTCAGTAAGACATAGTAATTACTCTGTCTGGGCTGTACCACTTCCTGCAAAAACCTATTTCTTCCAGCTGAGACCGTTTGTTAAGTTTTATTCCCAAGCATTTTAGCAAAATGAGGCTTATTTTAAGCCTGCAACAGTGTTTCCAGATTTGATTCAGCGAAATTTATTAAAAAAATATGAAAGGTTAAATGGCTGATTATGTTTCCTCTCCTGAGATGAAAATGCCGCACACACAAGTGAATGCATCACAGTCATTCCTCCTGCCTGTGTGTTTTCCGAGGACCATAAGAAACACCTACTAAATGTCACCAGACATTGATCTCTGCAGGAAGGGCCAAGATAGACACTGCACTTGTTTTCTTTCCTGTTCCTCCCCATTCCTTCTCTTCCCTCCTACATGTGTAATCAGTCACGGGCTGAGCTGATGGGGGTGGGTGGGTGGCCACACTCTGGTGCACAGGTAGTCCCATGGGCATTTCTGGGGTAACTCTGCAGAGAGGGGAGCAGAGGGATGGAGGACTTAATGGTCTCCTTAGCTCCCTTCTTGCCTCCCAGGGAAATCTTTGTTTCCTTCCAGCTGAATTTTTTCCTTCCAGTTTGGGAATGTAGGTCTCATTAATGAGATTAATGGGAGCTGACTGTATGTACAAAGAGGACAATAGGTCCCTAAGAAGAGCCATGCTTCCTTTGGGGAATGTCAATACAAATGGGAAAGATGTGGATTTGTTGTGGTCTTTTTAGATGCCAGAATACTACCAGAACAACAGCATAGTGTGGAGGTTTCTGGCAGCCCTTGTAATGGGAAATAATTACTGATGGTCAAAGGGTTGTGCAAATGTCTGAGGGTAAAGGCTGGTGTCCCTGTGGCTACCCAGTTAATAACACATTTGCAGGTAAGAAATCTGGTCCATGAATGCCATGTTAATAATCAGAAGGTGAAAACAGAGTAGGGACATTTTTTATGGGTAGCTGGAGTAGGCAGGTCAGATTCAAACCTCCTCCTCTGGGTTGTTTTTTTTTAATTGTTGTTGCTGTTTGGTTTTTTTTGTTTTGGTTTTGGTGAGGTTTTTTTAAATTTTTTTTTCTTCCTGTCCAGAGGAAGAAGTGGCTTAGTGAGATGCAGCTGGTAGATTTTTCTCAATATCCCTCAAAACCAACAGAGAAGAGCCCTGACAAAATATGATATAACGAAACCTGAAACTAACCTCTTGTTGTCTTCATGGGTCCCAAATTTTCTCCCAAGATTTTCAATCTGGTCTTCCTTCCCAACCCTCCTGGTTGCCATCTCACTTTGGAGCAGTCTGGAGGACCCTGCTCCCTGAAGCTGGCTGTCCAGTATTTCAGTAAAAATCTTCTGCCCTTAGTCCAACACAAAACTGATCACTTCGGTTGGTTTTTACAGCATCAAAACACACCTGTCCCAGCCAGAATATTAAATAAGACCTGCCTTTGGTTAGATACATGTTTAAAGAAATGTCATTTTCTACTAAAGATGAAGTGAAATTTTGTCATTTCAGGCTTATACCAAGCTGCCTTTATTAGAAAATGAAGTCTACATTTGAATGAGAACCTATTACTTCTATTAGTCCCTGCTGAGCTATCACAAGTAAATATTATATACATTATTAGAAGAGATGAGGAGACCAGACAGATTGGCTTCTTGATCAAGGTTATGCTGTACTCATTATGCATCAGCACATCTGGAATGGTCCAGTAGTACCATGAGAATTCCTAATGCATTAATAAGACTTACACCTCCTATAATTGCATTTGGCTGATTAACTTTCGTCCAGCTGGTCTTAGCAGCATAAAAAGGTATTTTATAAGCTTGTTACACAGAAGTAAATTCTGAATATCTTTGGCATATATCTTGCCAACTTTTATTCTGACCTGAATACCTCACTTTCTGGCAGCTTTTAGCACAGATGAATTTAAAATATCCATCACAAGCATTAGCCCCCTTGAGCCTGAAACTTCCAGATGTAGAGCCAGGACCATATGCCACAAAGAGCTACTATGCATCATTTTGATATTAGTTATTTTAATATTCAGCCCTAGTTATCTTTCCTTACTTTTAGCAGAAGTTCAGCATTTAGAAGAGTATAAAAAATTGCAAAGCTAGATCTTTGGCTTCTAAGGGCTGTGGTTTTAGCTTAGATGTTTTTGTTCCTGCAGCTGAATGCTTTCCAGATTGCAGCAGACTCTGTTTGCTCTTTGAGGAGCAAGGAAAGAATCCACACATTCCCCACCAGTTTAAAAGGCGACCACCCCTCTTTGTTGCACAGCAAACAAGGCAGCTGGGGGGGTCAGTTCTGCTTCTCCTGCCATTAGGTGTCACTGCAGTAAATGGGAATTACTGACAAACTCTTTGAAAAGAGGAACCATCACCAGAGACTATTCTGTGAGAAAAAAAAGAAATATACTTACGAAATAAATGATGACTGTGTTCTAGACCCAGGCTTCATTGCAAGTTTTCCTAGCAAACCCCAATTTTTTTTTTCTTCATATTTCCCTGAATGGTTTGAAAATGCAAATACCCTAAATGCTTCCAGAAGGCATAACCAACATAGATTTCAAATGTATAAACAGTTCTTTTATCTGTTTCATGTAATTCAGTTATTTTATTGAAACTGGAAACATTGTGCGATACAAAGTGCTCATCTGGATATATGATCTGTACTCCCAGGGAAAAGAAAGAACAGATAGAGCAGTCAAAGTGTTTCAGAGCCTGGTTCTCCAACTTCACTTTTGACAAATAATTTCCTTTTACTTTCACACAGAGGTTTTTAGTTTTTGTGATCAAAGTACCAGAAAACCCTGTAGCATACTGTTGATTTTTTGTTTGTTTTTTAAGATTTGCAAATTACTGCCATCACAATCACCTTAATTAATTTTATGTTTCCATAGCCATAGTTCACACTGAATATATCTACTGTTGTCGTTGAGAGCAGATATTTATGCTTTTAACTGCTGTCTTTGTTCTACTCATGATTCCCTCTTATGTGGGCTGATTTCACCCCCATGTGTCCCAGACTCCAATTTGTGCAGAAGTCTTATTTTGCTCCCTTCCTCACCTCACTCCCACTTTGAAGCACAGACCCAGAACCCACCCAGCATGACTTTTAATCTGCACACAAGGATCAGGCCACAGCCAGTGTCAGGGAAAGCTTCTGGATTCCGGAAGAATACTGAATCTGGTGACGATTGCCAACCCACTTGTCAATAAACACAACCATGGTAATTCTGAAGAGTCAAAATGAGGAGTTTTCAAATTATTTCATTTTAATTAGGCTTTCCATTTGCAATAAAGTATAGTATGTTGTGCTCACACTATTGTATGTATTTTATCAACTGAAGTAGTTAGTCCTGAAAATAATATTTCAGTAAACAACCCTCTTCCCTCATCTACCCACCCTCCATGCAAAAAATCATCCAGTGGAAACATCTGGAGTATTGCTGAGTGCAGTGGGACCATCCTCTGCTGGCTCTGCTCAGGCCAACTCCTGCTCTTGTAAGATCACACCAAACTTGTCCATTGAACTGTCCAGACTCAATTTAATCACCACAGCCTTTTGCAACTCTGTATCCAGTTATTTAATTTGCTTGATTGCCCAAGGTTCTTACATGGTAAGAGGGTTCATGTATATGCATTATGTCAGTTTTACTTTCGGACTGAAGGGATGAAAGAGATTACAGAAGTCTGTGGCTCATTCTCTGTATGTTCCTGTCACTGCAACAGGATTGATCTTCATAACCTGCTTCGTCCACGAGATCCAAATCAATGCCTGGAAAGTTTCACAAGTCCAGAAATATTTTTTCTTCTTGCAAAGAGTCCCAGTAAAGACCGAATGTTAAAAACCAAAAAAGGCAGTTTCTATAAACAAGTCAGAATATTAAATATTGTTTTGGCATAGGAACACATTTTCACTTTGGATGTGTATATATGTGTATATGTATATGAATATGTGTATATATACATGATATATTTTTACATATGATTTAAAACATGCACACTTTATACATATATACACATGCATATTTGTGTATGTTCATGCATGTAAGCATTTTGCACCTAATGTTAAGTTTATTTTTGCATTAAATAATTTCACTGCTCTCCTATTGTAATGGCTTATATTTTGGAAGATGAAGACAAACTGCTTAGACCTTGAAAAACACATGGGCTACTCGGATAGATGGCATCTGGGAGGACTCTGAACTCCCTCAACATTCTATAGGGAAAAACAGAGCCAGGTGCATTTCTTCCTAAATCAAATTAGCTGGAAGATGCCACATCCAATTGTAGTAAATTGATGTGAGAGTTTGTGATGTCTATAGCAGGTCTTACAACAAAGGTCAGTGTGCAGAGACATAGACGACAGGCTGGTATACAGCAACTTGTAGTGGGGCTGTTCTAACAAAAGCAAGGAAGACGTAAAATGCAATCAAATTTTTAATATAGAAAAAATACAGTCTTAGTAATATATTTTAATTAACCCCAGACAATAATTTATATTGTTAAAAAAGTTAATATAAAATGGTGTTTGACAGAGGTATTTTGAGACATGATTAGAAGATAATCTTTGCTTTAAAAAATAACAATGTATTTAATGTAATCAAGCTAGAGAATAAAATAAACCTGAATTGTATGGAGAGGGAAGGTTGGAAAAGAAAACAGATGTGGTTGTCTAGTACATAAACTTATGGAAAAAATACTGACATATGTCAAATTTACCTATCATTGTCATAATTTTTAAACATTCTGCTTGACATCAACAAGTTTATATCATGCTTTATGACACTTAATTATCCCTAAATTTATTTAATTAACTTCACAAGACATCTAAAGCAATTCAAATGTTTTCTTAAATAAATTATGAGAAAGCAGCAGTTAAAGGGAGGGTACATATATTTCTACTCAGAAAAATTACAGTTGCAGGAATGCTGAGGTAACAAAGGCAAACACTTAAAATACTTGTATAAAAACTGCCTGTGCAACTGTAAACAAAATCTTAAATCAAGAGGGAGGGAGAGAGAGAGAGAGTGCTTTTTTTTTTTACTTAATCACTCAGGTTTTCTCCACAGGTTTCTTGCCTTATGCAATGGACAAAATAAATACTTATTAAAAATTTGCTATTTTTTATATCTTAATCCCCAAGCATTATTACCACATATTGTTCAAAATCTGAACTGAAGACATTTGTTTCTTTGTGATTGCTTTTATATGGCTTTCATCTCAGTGCCTCAGCGATTAAAAAATAACCATGGATTTCTTTGCTGTATCTAAAAAAAACCCTCAGATGATATCATTATTCCTATTTTGCAAATGACAACTGAGACTGAAGTCAAAATTGCTAAACCTGGGTGTCCAGACTGAAGATTTTTGCAGGGGTTTTTAGCACTTCAAATGCACACTGTCCAAATCCAGTCCACTTCTGTATTATCTGTGATTTGTCCACCAATTTCATGCCACTCTGGGTATTTCGGCGTGCCAAAACCAGGGTGAGGCATGTCACAGTTTGGATGTGTAGCTTTGTGACTCTTCTCCGTAGTAGGACTGCAGTCAGGAGCTCCTTGCAGGACTCACTCACCTCATCTTTGAGGGGTGCAGCATGGTTAGATGGGATACTCCAAGGAACCAAGCTCTCTTACCACCACTGACATCAATAACACTGTGAATCCACTGTTTCTTGATAACTCCAATGCAGGTAAAAAACCTCAAATAAAACCACAACCACTGTATATAACGAAAAACTCAAAGCTGAACAGCCCATTATATTGACTCCTTGGCTAGAACAATGGAGAAACTGTCAGCAATGGTCAGAGCAGCACAGCTCTTTCGGACCATGGGTACAGCCTTTTAGTACAGCCCCACTCTTTAACCAAGTCAGTATTTTTTCAGTAATTCTGGAGTCAGGCTGTGGGTGGCTGGGACTTCACACATATTTTTAACTTGTGGATTTGAATAGTTTAGCTATGTTTGTGTTTTAAATAATGCTGCTACAGAAAAGATGAGAGAACTGCTCTTTGCATTTCAAAATAGCTTTCAGGAAACGGGATGACTCAGAGAACTGGGAACAGGATTTGTGTCCTTTCACACCTTCCCTGCCAATTCTAATTCAGGCAGGCCAGTAGTGGACAAAAAGTCACTCTGGATGTCACCACAACAGTGTGAAGTGCTTTGGGGACTCCATCCTTCCCCCTAATGGCACACACTCCTATCATACCTTGTTCCCTCCCGCACCCAGAGCCATTATATTCAGAGCAACAACACAGAGGCCAAGAGGTGAATGAGCCTGAGAGTTAAATTACCTCTCAGCTACAGAGAGTAATTCTCCTCGACAAGAGGGAATGCACTGATGAAACAATAACACTGTAAGTTCTCCCTGCTCCTAGTTATTGTCCTGAAGGCAGATACTCTCTTGTTTTTCTGTTTGCTGTAGGAGATGTGTCATCTGCTGACTTGAGTACAGCAGCGACAGCAAATAAGATGGTGAGGGGCCTGTATCTGCCAAGAAATGAAAATGCAAAACCCCCAATTTTTGTGTCATTGATAGACCATTAGATGTGGGCAAAGCCCAGGCAAATGAAAAGGTTCATGGATGTAATGGAACCAGACCTGCAGACAGCTTCTTCAAGCCTGTGGTGCAGTCCAACCACTCATCCACAAAATGAGAGTCTGTCCTGAAAATCTGGGAACCATGCTTGGACTTAAGTGCTCTGAAAACTCAAATTTGCTTGTAAGAGAGCCAGAGGAGTTTGAAGCAGCTGGGAAGAGCTCCTGCCTGACGCCAACAGCCTGACACCACTACATTCTATCATGTGTAGCCTGAATAAAGATATGGGCATTATTCACCAGGTGTGGTGGGGTAATCAGGAGCTGCCAGCAGCCAGTGCTGTCATCATTAGGTTCTCACCTACACAGATCAAGTTAAAAATAATTCTAAATGCTACAAGGTCATGAATTTTTAGAACATCTGATGTATTTCTATTTCAGTAGAATCTCAACAGCAAACTTTGACACCAGCACCCGTATTATGCAGAAAACATGGGTCAAAAGAACCTACGGAGAGAAAGAGCCTACAGTCTGCACAGTGCTGGGATCCCTGGCTTGCAGCACAGCATCTTCCTGGCATGGGAACATCACCTATACACTGGACTGATTCTTCCTGGGGTTATTAAGACTGATTTAGAAACAGATTGCAGCAGGTGTGGAAGTCAAACTGGTTGCCTTACACCAGATGTTTTGCCCTGACAGCTCATGCACATACTAATAATGCTGTCCTTATGCATGCTGAGGAGCAGTGATAATGTTGAGGGGGAATGGTCTTGAATAGCACTCTGGAATATCTTCCACCTGACAGCAGACCCTTAGTGCTATTTGCAATTTTTATGCATTAGTGTTCTGGTATCTCTGTCTATACAAAATTAGACCCTGTGGAGGAATAATTTTTTTGCCCGGCTTCCTGAAGAAATGGAGTTCATTGCAGTAATGTTGCTGGCTGTCCATCCAGGTCCTTCTTTTTCCTTTCTATAATAACTTCTGAGACCCTTGTCTAATTTCAACCAAATTTGATCAATAACAGACTCAGAAGTAATTATGTTTCCACACATAGCATGAAAATAGACAGGCAAATAACCCAAATTATCCCCACCTCTTAGAGAAATTTCGCTTGAATTCACACTGGAGAACCCATGTCAAAAGAAATACCTTGCCAATGCCCGACATCCCAAAAAGGTTTAGTCAGACACTATGCCTTCTTAGAAAGAAAGGAAGAAGCTCATGGTAGCACAGGGGGAAGAGGGAGAGGTAAGCTGGGGAACGATGGGATGTGGCTCTGGCAGAGCGAGCGAGTTGTTAGGTAGGTTCAGCCGAAGAGTATCGACAGCAGTAATTGCATGTGCTACACTAATTGCAGAAACACAAAATAACCAGCTGTGAATGAGACTGTTCCACACTGACTCCTTCACATTTATTAGATTGTGCATGGAAATTAGCAGGTTGGTTTTTAACAGTGTGAACATCGAAGCCGTGACTCAATGGGAAAATAAGAGACACTGAGATGGCGTCTTTTGAAGGTGACTTCCTCTGAAGTAGCGACATTCAGGTACAGGAGGTGACATGATTTCTTTGACGCCTTTCTGGGACTTTGACTAAAACTGAATTAGTCTGTCTATTTTGAACAGTTATAAGAGTTGAAGTATATCCCACGATGGTTAAACCATGCTCAGGGAGAACACAACTGTATAAAAGACCTCCTGGAGGACTTACATAAAGAGCAGGAGAGAGTAAAAATAGGAAGTAAAAATTCTTCTTACGCTGATACATACTGCAGTTCTTACACAAACCGGTGTCTAGTGCCCTTTTACAGCCACTGAATATGCATGAATCTCCCAAAAATATTTATGCTAGGACAAGCAATTATTGTTGAATCCTTGGAGCCACACACCTACTAAATAAAATCAAATCAGTATTTCAGAGAGAATTCAGACTAATGGTAAACATTTTCTGGAAGCATTTTCCAATAACACAAACTGTTGTCATTAAAAAGAGACACTTCAATCAAAATACACACCCACAAATTCTCCATGTCTTTATATACCTTCTAATGAAAAAACATCAGGGTTTTTGGAAATCAGAACTGTTCACTTGGTAGCTTTTATCAAAAATTATGGAGAAAAACAAAAAAAGATTTGTCCACTTGTCTGCCCAGAAATTTTATTTAAACAAAAATTGTGATTATTTCTAGCTTCTAATTTTAACTGTGTATAGATTTCATCTTAGAGTCACATGTGGATACTCAGTTCTATTGGTGACCCCTGAAATCAAAAGAAATAATAAAAAAACCTAGAAATTGGTTGTAGTCAGATCAAGAAATCAAAAAAAGCCTTTCGTAAATCTATTATAATTCTAAATGTTGCTTATTGAGGCTGAATTCTGATCTTTCTTTTCAGGATTTAGACAAATCCATTCTAGCAGAGGATTAAAGATTTTTTCCCTCTGAGGTCAGTGGCAAAATTTCAGTGGCAAATCAGATGCTGGACCTGAATCAATAGAGGAACCAAGCCCCATCTTCAGGTTATTAAAAGAGTTGTGAATTTTCCATCTCACAGTTTTACTGTAGGAACTTTTTCTTTCTGCATTTTTTTGAAATTCTGATAAATTCTGCTCCCCTTGAAAATTCAGATGCATTTAGTGAAGCATTGTGCTGAAACAGAGCATATTTATTGACAATGAAATGAGAGCAGTACACTTCCAAGCAATTTAAAAATAACTCCCTTCGATTAGTTTCAATGCAAGGATGATAGCACAGAGGATTATTTTTCTGTTGTAGTAAATTATTTATGTGAAAGTTGTTTTCCTCTTAACAAGTAAATCTTCCTAGACACAATTGCATTAGGTCTCTTGAATTTCATAATGGGGTTATCAACGAATGCACACAGAGTTTCAAGGTAAGCCTCAAGTGCAGTTATGCTCATGCAGTGTAGGAAATCAATTGCCATACTTCTGTGGACACAGAGCCCTTCCATGTCCCTTCCCCAGTGGGGGAGAGAAAATCAGAGCCTCCTGCTGTGGGGATTTTGGTTTGGGCTTGTGTGTGTTTGTGTTTATCACTTGCCCTTTGTGGGAAATGTTTGGTCAAGAAGTGGGAACACATTACAGCTCTTGCAGTGAGAACAGTACATAAGACTTGACTGGAGCTCTGTTGGGAGCTGCACCGTGCCAGGAGCCCTTTGCCTGAAGAGTTTACCCATATAACTGCATCACCTCGAGCCTAAAGACTCTGCCAGGACATGATGGAAGGGGACAGGCAGAGCCCCATCTCCTGAGTCCCACACCAAACCCCAACCTTCAGGCATTCTGCTCCCCCAGGAGACAGCTGCCAGCCTCTGCATCAGCTATCAATATATATGTCCCTATTTCAGCACTGCTGTTTTTTCTGTACACCAGGAATTTCAATATCCTGGTTTTATTGCCACATAAAAAAAACCTTGTCTTTCTTCTGATGTCCCTTTCATTTTTTTACAAACAAATGGATGATACAGGGGTAAGAGCTCCCCACTAGACTTTGTGTTTGGTCCTCTGTATGTTATGTAGCCGTATATGACATTGGAAGCAGCAGGATACTCTGCAGACCAGTTATTCAGATGATGCAAAGTCAGGCACAGTTTATTTTCATATCTTTCCCTGACACCTTTACATGCATGTGAGCTCTCTATGCAGTGCCAGGGATTAACTGAAATTTGTCCAATTTATATGGCACTTTTGTGACTCCTGCTTCTTGCTACATACAATAATGTGACAAGCAAACAGATATTATACACATCAAGCAAAGGACTTGTCTGAAGCTAAATGCTGGTGGCCTATTAAAGAGTACTCAAGGAAAAGTGAAGCCCAGACTGGCTACAGGGAAGAATGAGGAAGGTGCGTTTGCTTTACAAATCAGCCATCAAGAAAAATCTTGATAAGGGAGAGCGCTTTCCTGGACATGTGACCAGAGAACAATTGTGCTCTTCAGATATGAGAACAGGAGGAAAAAGGCCAGCAAAACACTAGAGTCTGCTTTGAAGATCACTTTGCCATCCAAGAGAGCCTAACAGTACACACAGATAAGGACCATGAGCAAAGGGAAGGGGCAATATCAGGGGAGCCCCACAACAGGAACTCCCAGCTGCTATAGTTGAGCAATGCCCAGGTGGAAAACCATACAGCAGCCAGGACCTGCTCTGACATTCAGACAAACTTTGTGAGCACACTGGGTTGTCTTGGTCACTGTTTTCACACATATCCACCAAATGTCTTGGTGTCTACCATGGCAGAATAAATTCCCCTTTCTCTTCCTGACTGTTGTTTACTTGCCAGTGGGGCCTTGAGGTGCCTGAAGAGACCCAGATTCTGCCATTTCTCAGGAAGAAGACAACTTCTTGTGAGGTGGAGAGGGGAGGGAACACTGTGTGGACCCTGAGAAGGTGTTCACAGTGATAGCCCAAGCAGTGCCAGACCCCATTCCCTGGCAGGGTCCAGGAAGTTCCCATTCCCCCAGAGTACCCTGGCAAGGAGCAAGAGGAGAATGCCAGGCATGCAGATGCAGGCATGACCATGCAAGTAACCACATCCAAGAACATTACATCTTATGCGCCAAATGCTAGCACTTTGGTAAATGCAGCTTAGCTGTTTTCCATTTGGAATATACCCAAGCTGTATTTTTGCTGTATGGTAGCCCTGGATCTTGCCCTTGTTCTGTGAATAACCATAGCTGCTGATCAAGCATAGCCCAGCTGTTTTTTCTATACTACTGCTAAGAGGTTCCCAAAGTGGGAGGGGAGTGCTGTGTATCTAGTTTACAAGCATGGAAAGTACTACATCACTTAGCTGAATAAGCAGGTATTTATTTCAGTTCTGCAGTGTCAATGAACTAAGAAGGCAGCCTGAAGTGAGTGCTCTGGCCGTTTGCGAAACGTTCTGTATTTTCTCTTCTGAGGCACTCGCTTCAGAAATAGCTATTGAATATTTGAAACAGCACTTTATTATGTAGGAGACATTATATTCAACCTCAAAAAAGATTTAATGATCACATCAATAACAAGGGACTAAGTCAGATGTTGGACAATGTTTGTCTACAAACCATGTTCTCTCTGTGGGGCTCATGAGGAAGATGAATGTTTCAGTGGCAGGCAGAGCACCTCCTGCTGACCTTCTTGCTGACATTGCTGTGCAGTGATGCTCAGAACGTTGCCCCAGCAGCTCAGGGAGGAGCACAGGGAGCAGCATCTGGCCCCCAGGGCAGCTGCGTTGCAACACCACAGACCTCTGACTCTGCTGCACTGAAAACAGCAATTCTAAGTAAATTTCCAGATCTGAGCTTTTCTCAGGAACTGGGGTGTTTGGTGAACTCTCTAAACTGCCAACACGATATATATGTCTATCAAAAATATTGGCTTGATAAAAGTAGACGGTGGCATACTCTGCCCACAAGTGCTTCTCCTAATTTACCCTTGAGAATTTAAACTTTCAGATAATCGCCCTTGGGAGTGTAACTCTTCTGAACACAGTCATGGTTTGCATTTTTAACCTTTGATGGGGTATTTAGAGATAACTTCCCTTTCTCTGCTCAAATATAATCCAGAAATTACATTCAGTACATTAATTTAGACTACTTAATCTCTTTTGCAGCTATGTATTACTTTTATTTTTTTCTTTTATGAAAGCATAGCTTAATTTTTGACTGTTTTAAAGCTGTTTAGAAAAGAAAAAAATAATAAATTAAACAAACTAAAAAGAAAATAGAATTAAATAAAGAAAAGGCAGAAAACAAATTAACGTAGTATACACGCTTAAGTTGTGGTTGAATAATAAAAATGTAAATGCAATTAAACAGATTACTTTCTGTCATTCATAGTGATTCTTGTAATGAGATGACGTGTTAGGGCAAGAGAGAAGTTCTGAACATTGTTTTTTTAATTACCTAAGCACAAAGTTTAGGAGCTTAAGAAGACCATAAAAGATCCTTGTGTTTTCTGGATTTTTTTGAGTAATGACTTGGAGAAATGTTCTGTTATCTTTCCTAAATAAAAATAACAAATAAATACTAATATATCACAGAACACCAAGAATTAGTGAAATGTGTTGTACAAGGAGATGCTGTTCTTTCTACACTATTTTTTCAGCAACATCTGCTTAACAGTCTGCACTTCGAATAGAGCTGATCTAAATTACAGATGGGCCAAAGCTGCTTTTCAGGGTCAAATTTGGCCTGATTTTAAAAGGCTTCTTATTGATTGAAAGTGGATCTGAAATCAGGCAGAGCTAGATGAGGCCCAGTTATCAGCAGATTCCATTATGCGGTGCAGAGGGAGTTGCAGCCGGAGCTCTGCGTGGCCCCTGCAAGTTAAGCATATGCTTTAGTGCTTTGCAGGACTCATGCCAGAGATCTCCATCCTTTACAGGATGGAGTTACCAAGCTGATGGACATACTCCAAAACAGGACAGAAAAAGTAGCAGATGAAAAACCTTAACTGAAGGCTTATTTTCTCCTGAACGGCCAAGAACAGAGTGGTCCTCTCAAAAGCACCCATGATTGAGATAGAGAGGATTACAGCACTGTCACTCAGAGCTGCCACATGCAGTGCATCCTTTCTAACCTAAGAGAAAAGAGGTTTGAAATGCTGATAGACATTACTATTTATATGGGCTGATGCTAGACTATTGCAGAGAAAAAACCCCTTCTCTTGTAACAGTCATGGCTGCTGCAGCTTACAAGATAAGAATATGTGAAGGTAGCCAAATCTTTCTGAGGAGAAAATAAAAATTAATATATAAACGAAAAAAACCAGGAGTGTTACACCCAGGAGGGTTCAGGGGTGACAAAGAGGACACACACATGCAATGCCAGCTCAGCCTTGGAAATCCTTGTAACAGATTCTGATTTGCTAATTTCTCCTGCTTTCATTTTTCTCCTGTCTTGGGTGAAGGGTTTGTGTTTAATAACATCATTTGCATCAGTGTGTCCCAACAGACCAAGGTACCAGGGCTGGGAGAGATTAGCATGGTAATCTCATTCTGATGGATAAAATTAGCAAAGATATTCCCCTGAACAGAGGGCTGCCATTGGTGAGCTGCTGTGCGTAGAATCAATTACTAAATTACTTTGAGCTCTAAGTCGACAGTAACAGAAAAAAATTGGCTTCGACCAAAGTGAAATACGATAAAAAATACGCGATCATTAAATCTCTCACTACTATTCGCGAATGTGACTCACAAGAACTCCACAAAAAATAAGGCAGAATTTAATTTTTAACAGTGGTCCCTGTCATCATTTCAACCAGAGCTGCTCAGTGCATGGGAGCACAGCTCAGCCTTGCCATCCAGCTGCTTGAAGGAAGAACTGGCCTGCTGGCAGCTTCCACGCAGTGCAGAGCATGGCACACCATAGGGACTGAGAGCCGGAAGAGTGGCCTCTGTGTGCGTGGACAGAGCGGGACAGACAAAGGCTGTGCCAATGCATAAAGCCTGCTTTCATGCTGCAGTTACCTGCTCTCTGTGCAAGAACATCGCAGGCACTTAAAGCGTTACAAATATAGAGAAGGATAGGTCCCTGCCTCAGAAGGCACAGTCTGGAGGCTTTTCTGTGCGTGTACACACAGAGTAAAAAATTCATAGCAGTGTGTAGAGCATTATGTATTCAACATGCTTGCTCTAGCACAACATTTTAAAAATTAAGTGAATTCTAGTATTATCACAAAACATATCTTAAGAGCAACATGATAATGTTTATAGCATAGCCAGGGGTTTGTTCAGGGTTAAAAATGACCAAAATCACTGAGCTTCACTGTATCCACACCATCGCTACCAATTTGACATGCTGGGTGAGGCAGAAGTGCTCTGCAGTGACAGAGATGGCACCAGCACTTGTCTTATTATGACTGAGCTTTTGGAATATCTACATACTTCAGATCACTGAGTTTTGACTGCTCCAGCTGAGAGCAATGACACACAGGTTTGCTTTTAAGCAAATGCAAGACTTTTGAAGCTTCTCCAGTTGAACACACACACTTAGAGACCTCTTAGACCTCTAGCTGCTTTTACAGACCTTCTAGACTAAAGTCACAGGAGCTGTAAATAAATACTCAGTCCCTCTTTTCTGGAAAAAAGGAAATGTGAAAGAGAAAACTGAAATAATAATTACCATGTTACCCAGAATGTAGGACATGGCATCCTTGCTACCTTTGCTCCAGTTATGAAATAAATGGGCTTCAGAATGAAAAATATCCAACTAGCACGCGATCAGTAGGAGAGCAGGGATGTAGAAAAAAAGATACGTGAAAGAACCTTTTATGAGCATTACACACTGAGAATCACAGTAGCATAAGTAATTGATAATATTATTAGCACAGTATACATATCAGCTGTCGGGATGTTATGAGGACTGAATCCAATCTCTGTTGAGGGAGTCAGGGTCAACATCATTAACTATAGATCCTGTCCTGGTTTACATATAGAGCCCTCAGGCCAAGTGTCTGCCAGATACATCTCTATAGATGTGCATAGCTATAGGACATACAGGGGGCTAATCACACACATCAGTAATAGACAACAAGCTTTTGTTTATCTGAAGGTTTACTGGAATTAACTGATTAGTGTCAACTTGACACAATAACTTTTGTCTACAATGTAGTAGATCATTTTGATGGTTTTATTGATGGAGTGTTGACTAATGTAAATTGTAAGGGTAGTTGAATGAAGTAGGAAACATTTAAGTTAAACAAAAATTGAAAAACCCACTAGCAAACATATCTTTAAAATGTCACATTCTGCAGCCTTACAGATACTATGATAATGATTACAACAGCAGTAAGTAGGGAGAATTGAAAACAAAAATAGACACCACCTATTCATAAATTTATCTCTTACCTAAATCCTCAGATGATATCCTGATGTTAAAACTAACGTAAGGTAAATCTGGCGTCTTTCTGAAAATAAAATCAGTCTAGTAAAAGAAAACAGAAAATTAAGTAAAAAGCATTTATTTACCCAAACCCCAAAGTGGTCCAATTTAGAATGAAAGTATGAAAAATATTTAAGCAAAATGTCTGTTGGGGTAAAAATCTTCTCATACATTCATTAGGTTCATAGCATTACTTTCTGTTTCTTGTTAGATAAAACTACTTTCTTCCATGGCTAAAATGGAATACACTGGTTTCCTCTGCTGGGTGTCAAATGGCTTTTATGTACTAGCCTGGGCTTTCTGTTCTCATGGCTTCACAGTGTGGTTAGGAGTTCATGATTTGAAACTACACATGATCATATTAATCTTCTAACATAAATAACAGTAGACTTCTTTTCTGGCTTTGCTATTGGATTATTTAGTGCAACTGTCGGGCAGTCTCCTTTGAAAGTAAGCTCAGGAAATACAGTGATTATGTTGTGAATGCTTCAAATAACAGAAAGATACTACACGGTCTACTATATTTATATTCTGCTATAAATATCAGAAACCTAATTCACATTTTTTATAACTTCAAAATCACCTTTCTTCCCTTTCCAGGCAAAAACTATTCTGCCCACAATAGCAAGTCAAAACCATTTAACTAAGACAAGGGGGATACTGTGTGTCACAAAACGAAGTAATTAAATTTAGGCAGTATTATCAATGATGCCCAATTCCAACCGTTGAAGCTGCCGTTAGTAACCCCGTCTGTCCCTCTATCAAAAAGCTATTTATTCTTCATTACTGGCCATCCCTGGGTTATAGGGATTCATTGTCATTGTAGTAACTTAGAGGAGGAACAGTTAGTGCAATGATATTATGGAAATTGCCATTTCATAGCTCATGGGCAAAGAAGTATTGAGTCACAGCTTTCCGGCAGTTGTCGGCAATGGTGAAATCTCATCTGTATCATCACCCTCAAGAATCCGTTGCATTTGTTTGGATTATAGCAATGTAATAGAGAGGGAAATCGTGTCACTGGAGAAAGGCACCCCACTGTAGAGAGCCCATCCATGCAATTCCTGTAGAAGTCTGTGTTCTAGGTCTGCAAAACTGGGGACAAAACGTGGTGTACCTTGGGGACACAGACTGCCCACTTTAGATCAGAAACACCCAAACCAACAGGGTTCCACTTGGGCCATAGGCAAAAGTTATGCCTTCCTCTTGAGCTGTCTCAAAACTACTCCTGCCTCCTCGCCAGACACCAGAGCACATCTGAGAGAGCCTAACTTCCAGAACTGAGATTTCCCACATGTCTTTGATTCTGAGGGTGTGCAAAGTAACATGAGCTTATTACATGGAAGGCGATGAAAGTAAATAAATGCTTAGATAGGTTGTGCCTTTTTTTTTTAAGAAACACAAATCTATTACATTTGAGTGCTTTTTACCAAAGTGTATATAGATGCATCCAAGAAACCACAGCCTTTCTCCAACAACATCTAACTTAGCAGTTTTCTTCTCCATTCAAAAATGAATTTTAAACCCTAAAGTTTGATCACACCTTAGTGGTACTTGTCTGTTTATTAGACATAAACATATTTGTTTATTAGCCATAAATAAATCCATGTTTGTTTGAAACTGGCAATATAAATTTTTGGCCCAGATTTCTGCCTACTTACTAGAAAAAAGTAGCTTTAAATGTTTGGATGTTTGGGATTTTTTTAAAGCTAGGAGAAAAGGCCTCAGTTTTGGAAAGCAAAATGTTTCAGGTGGTTAACGGTAGCCAAGTCACTTGAGCTGTACAAACCAAAGAAGTAATTTTTATCCTGCTTTATAAAGTAGGTACCAGGCAAAAGTACATTACCTTTCTTAAATATATGGTTCATTTTAAACAGGATGTTAAAATATTTAGCTGTTGATTTTCTGGGGCTCTTACGTGCAGTTATTTACATTATAAATGTTGTATATCGTAAGATCAAGTCAGAAGCAGCTGATAAGATACAAACACAATAGAGCGCAACTTACTCTTGTGGAACAGGTTTTATAGAAAACGTAAAAGAACCTTATACATGTAGCTATACACTTTCAAACACAATTCTCAGTAGCCCAGTGAACAGTAGCCCAGGCTAGTACATAAAACAGTAGAAGTATGAAAAGAAATAAAAAACCTCGTTTGTGGTCTATACAGTGGCCAGGTACAATACACTACAGCAGTAGCATGGAGCAGGAGAATGGCAGAGGATGACATCACTTTTCCTGATGGCGTGTGGGAAAAGTGGGTTTTGTGAGGCTCTGATTCATTCCTGACGGTCCCCAAAGAACTGAGAGGAATCAGATATTGCAAGTTTAAGCAACAACCCAGGGAGATGTTAGGGCTCTTTAGAAGATGCAAATAATGCTCTGTCAATGCAGTAATACGCCTTAAATGTGCAACTGAGACAGATGTCACATGTCTACACCCAAATTGCATTTATCAAATTGTAGCTATTTCTATAGTGTAAAGGAGAAATCAGTTTAGAGTTCATGCCATGAGACCTATGGACTTCTTTACCATGAACTACAGCACAACATCCTTTTTCTACAGCAAATCTCCCTGCTTCTTCAGCGCCTACAGGGTGAAGGAAGCATCTGAGTTTTAAGCTCCTATATGAGAGAGAATTTATTTTTCCACTACCACTTCCTCCTCAGACCAATTTTGAATACAGTGTCCTCACAATTCTTTCACTGGTTTTCATCCCTTCAGCAACTCATTCTTTCTTCTGTCCTTTGCTGCCTCCTTGTTTCTTTTTCTCTGCGTACATGATTTCCAAGAGATATCTGAGCACACAGCTCTCTCCTGCATACTTTTTCTTCTGCCTTAACTTTTTCTTCAAAATTACTTTTGCCATCTTTTTTCTCATTTCACCAGCAACATAGCTCTTGACAGCTGAAGGTGGGTATTCTTATTGCTGAGTACCTTGTTTCTAAACACTACTGAGGAGTCTTCTTGCACCTTCTTCTGTCATCCTGCTAGAGCACTAAAGAAGATGGGATATGTAATAATGGAAGATATTTCTTCCAAATTGTCAGTGATCTTACTGTGTAGAAGAAATACAAAGCAACTTTGTGTGCAGTATACACGTAGCTAGTGCGAAAGTTCAGCATACTAAATAATATGAAATACACAGGTAATATCTCACTCAAATATGAAACAGTCGTCTTCATCACAAAATATTCTGTAATCATTAAGACTAAAGGACAACCCTCAGTAAAAATACTTGAATACACATTGTCTCACAATTCTGCATTGAATACTAATCTTAAATTAGAATAACAAATTAAAAGGAAAGTGTCAAAATTACAAATAGTTATGAATTTAAAAGACTATTGTTATGATTGAAATTTTTGGGGGGTTAACATAAATAGAGAAGTAATCATGAAACATATGTCTTGTATCTCAGTGTAATATAAAGGATGCATATTATATAAAATGAGGAGGAACAAAAAGTTTTGCTCATCCCATGACTATAATAATTGCCAAAAGTTCTCATTGGTTCAAATACAAAGAACTTCATTCAGTAGCTAACAAGGCCTTCTTCAAGTAAATTCCTCTTGTCTTCATTATTTTCTCTACCGTTTTCACAGTCTTACAGGCAAATCGCAGCTGCCCAATGGCAAAACTCATCCGTCATGATATACTATTAGATATGCATTCAAAGCCTTTGCAGGTATGGGGGGCAGTGTGCCTATGATGTAATGATGTGCAAAATGCAGAATGCACATTATTTAAAATATAAGATGAAAATGCTATTTCAATCGCTGCTAATTTGCATTTCGTATTCCCAAAACATCGTAATACTATTATAAGGTATTGATCCAAGCATGACCATTTGATTTCACATCAATACTAATATGACTTTTCTGTGATCTGTTGACATGTGGGATTTTCTGAGTGAAACACATACATACCAATATCCAACTATTTTCACTAGTAAAAGTGGATTCAGCTGTTCTGTGTGAAAAACTGTTGGTAAAAATGTAGATCACCCTGTCCCAAAACTTGAAAAATATTTTCCTGTAGACCTAGATTTATATTCTTACTGCTTTCCCAAATCTCTTTCATTTACCTCTTTGATATAGTGGTGTTTTTCTGATACAGTTTTTTTTGGCTGGAGCTGTATTCAGTATCCTAAGCACAAAGTATGGGTAGCAAAAGCAGTTATGCTGTTTAGGAGCAAGGATCCCTCAAAATCTCAGTCCCATCCTCATTGTGGCTGTTCAGGACCTGACATAAATACTACTGGAATAACAGCCTTCCACTGAACCTCTCTGAATTATGTAAACGATATAGATTATTGTGGAACAGTTTTTGCTTTGGTGAATTTTGCATACAGATGCCAAAATCATATGGGTCCCACCCCCATATGGTTTCTTCTCTCCCACTAGATAGGAACACTGAATGATACTCAAATAGCCTTCAATCTTCTCAGCACTGCTGAGGCACTTCTTCCTGCTAAATCCCTGTTTTCAACATTACCCAAGAGTTTTAGCTGACACCATTCTGTTGGTTTTTCCTGGTGGTTGCCAACTTGAAACTTACCTAGGATCAAGGCTAACCATAGAATAGGTTGGGTTGGAAGGGGATCTTGAAGAATACCCACCTTTCCTGCAGATATCCAGACAGACATCCTTTTCCTCATCTGTACACACACAGATGCCCAGAGAGCCAACACAGTCTCTGCTAAAGACAGTGCAACATCTCCATTGATTTACTTGGAACAGACTTGAATTTTAATGGCATGGAAAATCTGAAGGGGAGGATTCAGCCTGTCTGGGAAGTGTGCTATGTGCTGATGATTTTCAGTCACTTTACTGTCACAGAAATCAGCACATAGAATGCCATTGTTTTTACATCACCTGACTACCTACAGGATCTGAGTAAAAACTAGAAAAAATGGATTTATCACATATTCATCCCAAAATGAGCAATCCCAGTTTCCTCACAGAAGCCAAAGGACCTTAGGAGCAGAGAGATTGTCATTTGTCTCAGGTGAGATGTGTTTCTTTCTCATCATCTGCCAAGACCTGAAAATGGTTTACAACCTCAAAACCCAGCTAGAACCATTGCTGCTTCCGGATTGCAGGGTTGCTGATGGGGGCTTTTCCGCCTTTTGTTACGTATGACAGAGCTGTGACCCTTCTTGCCCACATGGAGTTATAGTTCATGTTGAAGACTACCAAGAACGTGAAGTATGGGTTCAGTGCCTGCATGGGGCAGGTCAATATTGTCATAACATTCACCTTCAATTCCAGGCACCATTTTCCTGTATACTTTCAGGTGGAGTCCATGTTGCAGGAAGATAAACCCTCAAGAACTTCAGGCTCATCTGGCTTCAAAACTTCCTTCCAGCCCCATTGGCCTTCTAAACCAAACCTGGAGTATCGGAAGCAATAAAAGCAAAACTAAATCCAATGAGTTTACATTGCATAGAAAAAACATTTCTGGCCCCCCTCTCCACCCTGTCCCCAGTTATAGGATAAAAACTTAATCAGGGCTCCAGAGCCCACCTAATAGGAGACAAACTCTAATGGCTGACCCACAGTAATTTAAATTACAATGTGAGTTTGTTAGCGCCCTATCATCTCCTGTTTGGTTCTCTGAATACACTGTGTATAAACACAATGCACATTGGTATGTCCTACTATCTGCTTATTTTCACACATCATTTTACTCACTTTTGAAGATATCAGCATGTTTCAGTATACAATTACAGAACCTGAAAACTCAATTAATGTGCTATTTACCTGAGTATTAACTAGAACAATGTCTATAAATGCATTAGAAAAAAATTTCTTACAGATTGTAAATGAACTTTTAAGAACTGACCCAGTGCCAATCCTTTCAGCACCTGTCTGGATATAGGCAATTATTTTAGTTAATGGCACAACACAAGGCCCCAGAGTACACACATAAACCCACCCTTTCCGAGAGAGATTCAAGCAGGGATTACTTAAAAGGTTTTAGGTAGAACTGCAGTTTTGTTCTCATCACGAACTATTACCCATTCATTTTGTCTCTGAATGTAAACATATAATTTGCCCTTCATTTAAGACTCCTTCACATCAAACATAATCAGCTTATGGAAGATATGTGGCCAGCATAAAAAAAAAGACATAGTTTATATCTTACAGCTGTTTTTCATAGGAGTTCAGGTTTGCCTCCACTTGTCTCCAACAAAGGAAAACTTCTATATTGCCTTCCCTCTTCAGTAGTATGTGTCAGGTATTTTTTCTCCCTTTTCTGAAATTCTTTTGGAGGGAGTCTGCATTTGACCACTGAGGATATGAATGTCCCCCCAACACCCTTCTTGCCCTCCCTTAGCAAAAGATGGACCTTATGTAACTTGAGTTTCAATGAAGAAGGCTGTGAACTCATTTTGACTGCAATAAAATGAAAAGCCTGTTGATTAGCAGGAAGGCATAGGTATACTTTCCATGTCAGCACTTGGGGCTAGCTAGTAATAATTTGATTGGTTGATTGATTGATTGATCGATCGATTGAAATAATTTTTACTGGAAGGCTAAAAATGACCAGCTGCCAATATTACATCACTTTTATATAGGAGCCCAGGACCATCCATCAGGTATCATTTGCAAGCTGGAATCCCACTTGGAAAAAAAAATAAGCAGAGCAAATGCAGCCAAGATTTGGTAAGTTGTCTTACAGAAATAATATAGCTGATACAATCAAAATAAGCAGAAGAACCACAGAGGGATGTAGCCAGGGCTGGATCCACAGTGGTGACACCCCAGCCAAGAGCAGTGATTCAGCTGTGGCCCCAATAACAGCAGCTGATAGGTACCCAGGGATTTTTAGTGGGAATGGAGCTCTGACTTTTAGCCTGAGCAAACTCTCGCTGTTTGAGTCATGAAGGAAAACGTCCCAGACCATTTGACTTGGTGTTTCTTGCTCATCATTTAAGGCTAATTACCATTAGCCTCTAAGGCATGCAGCACTGCTCTGACCTGCTGCTCCTGACAGCCCAACAGGGCACGTTTCAGTTGTATGTGGGAGCTGCTGTATCCTTCAGTTAGCCAACACGGAGACCTTTGATTAAACAGCTTAACACTATTTCCTTCTGCTAACCCATTCCCTTGTGTGGGAGCTGGAAGTACCTTGCCTGAAGGCACAATGCATCCCTACAGGCAGGAATTCAGGATTGTCTAACCCTGCCTCCCTGCCACTGGCTTCTTATTCTGAGAAGAGAGGCCTTTTTAACTTTCCAATGACCTCTTGACTTATATATCGTCATCCTGCACTGTGGGAAGAACATACCTTTCCATCTTTTTTACTATCTCGTTCAACCTCATTGGATTCATTGACAGAAACAGGCATAGATACATAAAATTGCTGTAATTGGGTCAGGCCATAGGTCTGATAGCAGCCAGTGACTACTGCTTAGAGAAAGAAAAGAGGAAGCACTGCACAAGCAGAAGGACCCTTCCCTTTTACAAATCTCTGCTACCAGCAGTTTCAAGGACATCAGAGGGATGGAGCTTGTATCCAGATCATCAACTTATGATGCAAATACTAAAATACTAAATAACAGCTAATATAAAACCCAATACATTTTTGAACTCACAGATACATTTTTCATTAAACAACACAAATGCATATCTGCAATTGTATATGACACAGACCCTTATGTGTGAGTCATCAATGTGTTTTGTTGTGCTTCTGTATTTGCAAGGAGACAGATGGACCAGTCTCTTTTTTTCCCAATAATAAGCACATAAAGTAATTTTTTTTATCAACAGGATTTCCCTAATTATCTTTTAAGCTATTTTCACTGCACTCTCTCTCCCCCATCCTACTCTGCTTTTTATCAGAGGCCTCTCAATATCTACAATCCAATCCTCTCATTCCTCAGCCCTTTACTGGCAAAGGTGTCACACACGCACTCCCTACCTCTGTAACTAGGTTAAAGATCAGCTTGCAAAGGCAAGCTGCAGTCCTGAAAGCTGTTCAGCACTATGGACCTGCTCTGCACTCTGCTGAAATCACAGTCTAGTCTTTAAAAGGTTCTGTAGGGTTTGACCAATTCATCAAGCTTAGAGGCAAGGCCCTATAAGAGGCATTACTAAATCTACCCCAGTGCACAGCACATCATACTCTGTAACTTGCTGGTTTTGCAATCCCGTACATTTCTTCTACCATTTGAAATACAATTTCTCCTATATGTTGCTTTGCAAGAGCATCAAGTATGCCTAGACAGAAAAGGGCTAGGGCTTAAAAAAAAAAAAAAGGCATGATGTTCAGTGATATTCAATATCAGTACTCATGTAACTGGGAAAAGCATTGCTTGCAAAACAGAGTGTATCATTTGAAATGTGGGGGGTGTTTTTCTTCTTGCTAACCAGTGCAGGCTGGTGCAGGTAAAGTCTCAGCTGGGTGCAGCTGGTTGGACAAATACAACGAAACAGTGCTTCTGTTTTACCAAACATGCCCAGACTTAAAATTGTGGTTGTGAGGTTTTTTGTCTGCTTTGGGTTTTGTTTCTTTAATTAATGGAACGAAAATCAGACAGCTCATAAGGCAAGCAAAGGCAAGGCCTCCTGTCTCCTTACTTTTGGGTATACAAACCTCCCTGTATTTATTCCATCAGGGAACAAAGAAAAGAAGTGTGGAGATCTGGGTGTCTCTGCCTAGTTGGTCAGAAGCAGCAGGAGGGCATCTCTGCTGGTGTCCGAGTCTCCATGGCGCTCTGCTGCCTGCTGTCCCTCGCTCGTAATGACGGAAAGCTTTGACCCGGCCACATCTCTACTTCTGGAGGGAAAAGCAAAGCCTTCTCTTAGGGCTATTTCAGCTCCCAGGACCCTTGTGCTGCCCCAAATGTCCTAGCAGCTGCCCATCGAGCATTTCTGTCTTTCACATCCTCTTCCCCTGCTTACACAATCTGCAGCTAGTATTTTCCTTTTCTCTTTTTCTCTTTCTTTTTTTTTTCCCCCCTAATCGCAGAAAGGCCTCCCCGCCTAATCTAATTCCCACTCCTTTGTCACAAGCAGATGTCACTTTTACATCTGTGCGTCTGCTCAATCGCCCCGTCTCCTCCAGCCCAGCAGATGTTGCCGCCGCCGCGGCCGCCGCGACCGAGAGGAAAAGCAAAGCGCAGATCCCTCTGCTGGCCGCCACCCGAACGCCACGGCCCTCCACCGGGAGAGGGCCGGAGCAATGAAAAAGGATTATTGTTGTTGTTGTTATTATTATTATTGTTATTGTTGTTATTGTTGTTATTATTGTTATTATTATTATTATTATTATTATTATTCCTTCTTCACTTCTTCTTCACCATCATCATTACTATTGCAAATGCCCCCATCCCAACTGATTAGGCAACAGGAGACCAGCCAAGAACGCATCGGATCGCCTGGCATGCTGACCTAGCGCGGAGAGGGAGGGGCGGTCGCCCCGCTGCGCGCCGCGCAGGCAGCGCCGGTGCCCCCTTGTTCCGCGCAGGGCCCCCCAGCCCAGCCTGAGCAGCCACTGGGAGCGGGGCAGCAGGGGCAACAAAAAGTGGGAATTTGTTTCTCCCGGGCGTGGCAGGCAGCCCCGAGACGCGTCGGGACTAGGAACGTGTCCCCGCACTGTCCCTCTGAGGCAGGGGGACAGCCAACACCTGTCCCCGGCCACTCCGGTCCTGTCGCCCGAGACGGCTCCGCATCGCTGGGGCTTCGGGGGCGGTGAAGCGCCGGGCTCCGCGGCCGCGCTAGACTGCACGCCCCGTCCTGCGAAGGCCCGCACCCCAGGGGACCGGCCGCAGTGCGGTGGGATGCTCTGGCCGCTCCCTCCGAATAAAGCAATGCCAAAGAAACCCTCGTCGTATTTAACATTTTATTCCGGCGGGTGGGAGCGTGGCGGCGCGGTCGGAGCCGGGCCTGGGAGGCGCTTTCCCATGGTCGGCGGCGGCCGTACAAAGGCGCGCTGTTCCCTGTTTTGTTCCGCTGCCTCCGAGCATTCCTCCCGCAGCCTGAGGGGAGCGGACCGGGCCCCTCTCAGTACCCAAGTAGAGGAAAGAAAAGTGGCTTTTAAATACTCGGCGTGTTTTTCTCCGGCACTCGACCCCGTCGCGCCTCCAGCCGCCGCTCATCCCGCCACCCCGCGCATCCCGCGCACCCCGCGCATCTGGCGCACCCCGCGCTGCCCGGCTGGGCCAGAGTTTACGATCGAGACAAAAGGGCTCTTCTGCAAGGGGAAGAAAAAAAAGGGGGGGGGGGGGTGCCAAGCAAACGGGAGGCTCTAATTCTATTTGTGTCGCCTAGAAATCAGAAGGGGTTTTTCCACACTTCGCCTTGATTTGATTATTCCTTGGAGATGGTTTCTCTGCCCCCAGCCAGACGCGTGAGGGAAGGCCGCTGAGGCAGTTGGCCTATAGTGAGAATAATCAAATTACCCATTTGCTGCAACTTTTTCGGCAGAACCGCTCGCGTGTAGAAAGAACAACTGGAGCCCAAATCCCTCGGAGGGGGAGCGGGTGAAACCCGGGCGGAAAGGGAACGGGAGGGGCGAGGGGTGAGCCAAACCATCCCCCGCGGCAGTGCGGAGCCGGCCACGCAGGGGACAGCGGGGCAGTCGGAGTGGCAAGCCCGGGGACAGGACAGGACAGGACAGGTGGCGGAGTGGGCACTGTCGCTGCCGGCGCGGGGTCCGATACCGAGCGGCTCCGGAGGCCCGGGCGCGGGAGACAGCGCGGTGCTGCTGCGGGAAAGAAACGCGGCACAAAAGGTGCCCCCCAGAGGAAACGCACATGGATTTCTTTTCTTTTTTTTTTTTTTTTTTTAATGCCCTGTGTTGTTTGAGGGGGGTGAAGGCACCTCCTTGCCCCAAACACGTATTCATATTCATGAGAGCGCGGGTAAATAAAGACAAATCCCTGCTGTAGTAACACTTAGATTCACATCATTCTTTGGTGCCCTTTAGATTTGGGGGACGGAAGACAGATGTTTGCAGCGCTTTTCTCTTCTTGTCTGCTGACCATAAAGGGACAACCATTTAGAGCTCGCAATTTGTTTCCATCCTCCCACTAAAACCGTGTTCACATTTATTTTCATTTCGACGGTGCACAAAAAGTGTCCACGGGCCATCAAAGGCCGTTCTTTATCAAATACACATTGTACAACATGCAACCGCAATAAAACTATCAGACCTCGCCATAAAACTATCACCCGAATCCTCAGAGGCTCAAGAATCTTCTGCTTTGTTTTATTACCCACCGGTAACCCCTAGTGACATGCCCTCCCTCCCCCGCCCCCCGCAAAAAAATAAAAGGAAACCTCAGTCATTGGTGTAATTAAGTACCGCTTTGGAGCGTTTTTAATGTATAATAAACCACCTAAAAGCACAGGAGCCTGTAGATTCCCCGTACTCATCCGCTGCCTTTGAATTAAACTACTTAGTCTGGCAAACGCTATGCGAGCCCAAATGCTCCTATGAAGACTTCATGAGTTTGTTACTTTAATTGCCGACTTGTTACAGAGCACATAAAGGGGGTAATGAATGCAATAAAAGTAATTATCTACACATTGAAATCATATAAAATATGCATTGTTTGTTTACACAACAGTGAGATTCCACTCA